>NC_089522.1:13945837-14063931 GCF_963924715.1 Thunnus thynnus | reverse complement strand
CAATCATTTTTTTTTTCCTTTATTCGATATTGAGCAGTGAAGAGACAGACAGGAAACAAGTGGAGAGAGAGATGGGTATGACATGCAACGAAGGTCCCGGCCAGAACTGAACCAGGGACATTGCAGTCACATTAACCATTCCGCTACTGGGGCACTCAATTTGTTTTAACAACAGTCATGTCTCCAATGTTTTAAAATTATTCATAAGAAAATTATTGTGAAACTGAACAAGACAAAAAGCAGATTGAAACAACAAAGTTCTGATTATAAATTTAGCCAGTGATTTCTGAAATGGTAATAATTGATTAATCTTGAAGTAGTCTGGGTTGTAACCTCCTTTCAGAGGGACAACTGCCTCTATTTCATGGTTCAAGAACTCAGCTTTTCAAAGTGAGAAGACAGATTGGCTCAAGGTTAAATGCTTTGGCAAGACAGTCATTAGTGTGCAGCAAGTGAAGGCTGGTGGTAAGAGAGAAAACCTCTACTTCTTGATTTTCTGTGAGATATCTCCCACTCAGACAATTTGGCCTGTGGAGCCAGGAGTCACAAGTCAATATCAAAGTCCTTGTGTTACACCATTTCAAACTGACATGACTAATTAGAAAGAAATAGTCAGGTCTTCTCGTTGAAGTATTTCTGAGAACTTGCTTGTCTCTGTCAATATAAAATTAAAGCACACATCAAGAATGTCCAGATCGACTTAATTTATTTATTAAGTCGTACAAAACATACAAAAGTGTTGTATCGTAGCTTCTTCAGGTTTGCTCATCACATGTTCAGCAACAGGTGTACACTTTTAAAGCTTAATGTAGCAGCTGATTTAGCTGATTATGTGATAAACGTACCTGTCTTTCTTAATAAATTAAAGTCTAATAGACAAAGTACAAATCATGTATAAATAAAGAGCTGTCTAAAGGTCTAACAGGCCTATACATTACATCTAATACTGACAAGAGTCAAGAGTGTATCAGCTCTCACTATATAAAGCAGATAGAAAAAAGAGCTATGTTATTCCATCATAAAAATCCAGTGCTTCATTGCTTATATTCATATAAGCAATCATATACTTCATATACTCATATTCTTCTTCAAACCTTTATTAAAACAGGGAGGGCCATTGAGAGCAAGCTCTCTTTTACATGGATGCCATGATTACAGTACATAAAAAAAGCACACGAAAGTTACAGTATACATCAACGACAACAATTCAGCTATAAGAACAAAAGAAACAATAAAAGCGCAAAAATTACAGTACCAACAGATTATACAACAAACAGGCCAAAGACATCAACATACAGGACAACATCAATTCAAAAACACGTGCATTCACACTGCTCCATGTCAGTCAAAAGAGATTTAAAATGATTAAAAGGGATTAGCTTGTCTAATTTTACAAGCTTCTCCAGATTGTTCCACTTGTGTGGAGCATAGTATTTAAAAGCCAGTTTCCCAATCTAACATGATGATTTTTGAGGGTGAGATACCCAGGAAGTTTTCCAAGAAGTGCTCTATAAAAAAAATAGATTGCATCGCCTTTCTCTTCTAACTGCCAATGACTGCCACCCAACTTTCTCATATAGTATACAATGATGCGTTCTAAAGCCATCCCCAGTTATGAACCTAAGAGCAGAATGATAGACTGCATCAAGAGGTTTAAGAGTAGAGGCAGGAGAGTACAGTACATATAAATTACCATGGTCCACAACAGATAAAAAGATTGACTGAACAGTTTGCCTTTCGCGATTTGGGTAATATATGCCTTATTTCTATAAAAGAATGCCAGTATTGTTTTTAAAGACTTAGTCAGTTCATTAATATGTTTTTTGAAGCACAGCTTGTCATCAAGCAAGAAACCAAGATATTTATAGGAGTATACTCTTTCAATTGGTGTCCCATTAAGGGTAGTAATATTCACTTCAGTGTAACTGTTAATCAGTTTTCTAGAAACAGCATGGATTTTGTTTTAAAATGTATGTTGTGTAAAAATGAGTTTGAAGGTAAATGAGTCTAAAAGTAATTTAAGATCAATTAAAATGTGCTGTATAGCACAGAAATCAAAATGCAAGTTTTAAACTGCTTGATCAACAGAGGTTGCGTCATCCACAGATGAATTGTACTGTTTCTAACATTTTCTCCTAAGTCATTCATGAAAATTGTGAATAAAAGTGGTCCTAGAATAGAGCCCTGTGGCATACCTTTGTTAACACTCATAAAGTTGGACTGATAGCCATCAGCCACAACAGCATGTGTTCTACCACTGAGGTAATTTGCAAACCAATTACACAACTTTTCATGAAATCCAATAGATTCCAGGAATTTGATGATCGACAGTATCAAAAACCTTGGATAAATCAATAAAAATGGCAATACAATCCTGCTTGTACTATACACAGGTCTAAATCCTGATTGATGCAATTTTATAATGGAGTTTTGAGACAACATTTCAACTAAACATGATAGTTTAGAAATTGGTCGGTAATCATTTATTATTTATATATTATATAAGTCAACTGACAATGGAGCTGCTAATAATAAAAGCCTTGGCTCTAACTGATTAGCCCCAATGTACCTTTTAGGATCAATAAAACAAAGAGCATTAAACACTTCAAGGGTCGTAAAAGGCTTCAATAAAAAGGTCTGAGTGCCTTATTTGTTTGCCCAGCAAGGTGCACTACGATCAGAGACAGTGGGAGAGATATCCAGCATTTTCAAATAAATAACCTGAAGAAATGAAATATTCATTGCATCACATATTTTCTTTCCGACTGAGCTAGCGATGGAACCTTGAACAATTTAATTGGGTAAGGATGAAGAGGGATTATGTGATAATGATTGAACCATTTTCCAAAAGTTTCCAAATGGTTTCCTTTGCTTTCAGATAGTGCAGAGACATAAAATGAAAGATTTGGAATACTGGATTTAGAATAACAGTGAGACACCTATTCTGTTGTTGACGAAAATATTGCCAATCAAGAGGATGATTTAGTTGTTCACGCTTTGCACCAGGCAGCATCCCTTTTATGTAACATTTCAGCAATTTCCAAACACAACCAAGGATTCTTTCTGTTTTGACTCTGAATTTCTTAAACGGCGCATACTTGACAGTGATGCATGCTGTTGGGCAGTGGTCACTGAAGTCTAGAGGAAAAACACCACTAGACTTATAATGTTGAAGTCTATTTGTTAAAATAATATCTAGAAGTGTGACCTTTTCTACATTTTTAGATCTGGCTGAGTTGGAGAAGACATAAACTGTGTGAGATTGAATTCAGTGCAGAGATTTTTCAGATCAGAAGTATTAGTTAACCAGTTAATATTCATATCACCCAGAATAAGAAGTTCTGAATTTTCATAGCTGGATATCAAATCAAATAAATCATCTATTGCACCTGCAGGCGTAGAGAGTGAATGATAAAACCCAGTAACTAGTACCTTTCCAGTATTAATTTTCCCAAGCAAACACTTGTAGCCAAGAGTTCAAACATTTTGGCTTAGATACAGAGGCAACGAGAGAGACAGATAAACAACTTTTCACAAAAATGGCAAAAGGTGTGCATCTATCCAGCATGCCTCTCTTTGCATTAGCTGTTCAATGAAGTTGCCTCCTTTTGGGTAAGGCAAGACTCTTTCCATTAAGAGTGGAGGCTGATCCGTGTTTTCAACTCAAATTTTGTTCATATACAACGACCTTAATCAGCAAACATGGTTTACAGGAAATATGATGCCACTCATATCATGTTATGTATTAACATTGTCAATATAATGAGGAAATGTCCATAAGTTGCCAGTATTTTACTGTTTTTTACACTGTCACCACTGTAATTTACTTCAACAGTTAATTACTGTAAAAATCATTATTGTATTCTTTTGTAGAATGTGGTGTTTACAGTTTGATACTATAGCTGGGCCTGCAGTAAGGACCTGTATTTTCACTGTGTTGCTATTGTAATCTACATTAACAGTTTCTTACTGTAAATGTTTGAGTAAACAACTGAAAAGTTTTCTTCTTATTCATATTAATGAAAACAACCATAAATTGCAGACATATACTGTGAATAACAATGTGTCTTCAATCTCACTGGTCCAGTAATGAGATCTGCTCAGTTTTACATTTAAAAAGTCATAACCCCTCTACCATAACATCCATCACAAAAGAGGATGAGACAAGTGACAGCTTTATGGAACTGAACATTTATTCAGAGGCATTCAAATATGCCAAATAAATTTCAGTATACGTGTTTGAAAAAAATCATTCAATGTATATCTGTTAATTATAATATCCTGAGCTGCCAGCAAAACTTAGTCATGAGTCTAAACAGCAACTGAATAAAATAAAATATTAAAAAAATATAAAAGCACAAATGAACAGATTGCAGGATACACAGTTGGTAATGCCTTCAAATGTCCTCTGTTATAATTGGCAGAGGGTTGGCTTCCAGGCTCACAGCTCACTGAGTGAGAAAAAAACAAGAATGAAAATCGAGCACACAGTGAGAGAAAAAGAAATGAAACAGTTGAATGGCAGCGAGAAACATTTTAAACAAGGACACCTAACTTACCTTCATGAAGTGACGTCAAGTTCTTCAGAAGAGTGGTGATAAGGATTCACTGTGAGCTTGTTTGTCTTCTTAAGCTTCACTTTCGCCTGGTTGGCCTCTGTTCCCCTCTCAGGGTTAATCACAATGAAGCACCTGAAAACAACATGTAACACTTTTACAAACAAACAGCATTGCCTGGAAAATCACATATTATTATCACTAGCTTTTAGTACAGCTTGGAAACAAACTACAGTATCTTTGCAGAAACCTAGCTACAGCTTAGGAACACACTTGGGTTGAGCTTAGACAACCAATATTACCACTCTGTCTTTTGGGGCTCATAAGGTGTAGGTATAGATTATTAGAATTCACTGATATGTAGTTAAACTTGACTTGCAAGCAGAAGTGAAAATATTGTTTAAATACCGGTAATTCAAACTTCCAACTGAAGAACTCTACCTGAAAATGCTCCAAGTGCTTGCTAGGATTATATCAGTTTAATGTTAGCAAAAATTAAACGTAGTTGCTAATTGGGTAACCAGATGTTGTTCATGGTTGCATGTTGCTTCTGTGCCTCCATTACTGCTGCAGTGAAAATGAAAATACTATATTTTACTGTCAAATAGTACAGTAGCCTACTGTTAATGTGTGTTCTTGATTTTGGTTCAAAAAAGCGTTAAAATTTACAGTATAGAATTTGGTTGTATTTTTACAGCAGTTTATTACAGCGTACTTATGACTTCTGGATGGGAAAAATCTTACCAGTGAACATAAGTCATTCAGTAATTATGCTTCCTCCAAAATATATTTGGAAATAGTTAATGTTATAAAAATTATGATTGCACTATGTATGAGTGTTACTATTTTATTTAGATCATGATGAATTGTTCCTGTCTTGTACTGCAACTCTGCAACATCAGCAGACTTATCAGCTAAGGTTAAAGGAAGTTCAGTATTATATTTGTAAAGAGGAAGATGTAGAAATTGAAATTCATTGGAGACAGGGTGAGACATGTCATCTGGGGGTCAGTTGGGCAAGATGGCTCCTGGACAGGAGAACTGAAAACAGACATGACGTTATCTATAAGTCTGTATTTTGATAGATTAAGAAAAGAACTGTAATGCCAACTTAAGATGTATAAAATCCTGTTGTAGGCGCTCCACTGGGAGCCTTTTTCTTTGTAACCTCATCCTGTGTGTTGCATTGTGAAACGCTCCTTCTTGTACAAGAAAATAAATTCTTCGGCTCCGGTCTCTATTCTTTAATGGTCAGTAGGAAGAATTTTTTAACAGTTAAACTAAGGGTTTCTATTCGTATAATGATGGCATAGTCTACATTTCCACTTTAATTGCAGCTTTATGTTCTTTGGTTTTTGATGGCATTTGGCCACATTCAAAAGTCCCACTCTCACCAGAAAGTTGCCATTACTTTGGACATAAGGACATTCTTACTCTCCGCAATGCCTCCAGACTGCTGGTACCCATCTTTGTGAGAATGAAACCTGATACTGGCTAATCTCCAGAGTGTTATAGACCTGCTTTTTCAAACCCTACTTTGCCTACATATCCTAGTTGAGTATACACATACAACAGAGGCTCTGTAGTTTTGGCTTCTTGTTTCTATGCCAGGATCCCATTTGTGAACTTCATCTCTGCTTTCAACACTATTATCCTGTACCTGCTCCACAGCAATCTGTTGCAGCTGTACATTGCACCCTCAATGAGTGGGTTGATATGGGACTTCCTGACAGATCGAAGGCAGCTACCTGTCAAGCCCCAGGCTGCAAGCACAGGTGTAACGCAGGGATGTGTGTTATTTTCCTCTCCACTGCTCACTGTAAATCCATGATTGTATGTCCTATCTTGTCCATCAAGCTTCTTAAGTTTATGAACAACACTTGTCTTGTGAGTTTCAGCTACAAAAATAAGTTTGAGCTGAGAAGAGAGGTGGAAATTTTTAGATCATACTGTTCCATTAATGACCTTGAGGTGAAGACACTTAAAAATGTAATGAGAAAAATTCACGTTCATAAAAACAAATTATATCTGAATTTTCTTTATCAATCAGTTTACTTAATTAATCTTATAGACTAACTAAGTAAACTAATGTAAAAAGAGTAAAAAGCGTCCAAATGTCAAATTGGTTGTGTAATTGTACCAACAGTCCAAAAACCAAAGGTATTCAATTTACAATGCTATATAACAGCATTATAGCATCAATCCAGATATTCTACATACACGTAAACACATTTTCTGCACATATCTACAGTTTGTCTGTAGATTATTATTTATTATAAATGTGGTGTACAATAGTATGTACACCTTTGTGAACAAGTTTGTGCTTGGTGCTTAGTTTTTCTTTTTTTATAAATGTGTATTTATCCATTTCAAATACAATATTTACCTATCTACACACACACACACAAATGTCTATCTGACCGATAAAACCGTTGTCGATTAGTTTCTGGTTGAGCAGCTAATCAATTAATTGACTAATCCTTTCAGCACTAAACTGCCTGCTCATCCACACTACAGTAACTTTGCTGTGTGTCATGTAAACAGGTTAATGTATTCATTTTGTAGCTGCCTCACACATATTAAAACACATTACTACTATTCTTAATCCATAACATGGATACATTTTTATGTCAGCCATTTACCGTGGTTTCATTTTTGGATTATCATGTCTTTCTCTTGTCTTAGGGCAGCCCTCTCATGTCAGACAGGATGGCTGTACTCTTCTATATATTACTGTGATTTCTGTCTGTGAGGGTGACATTTTGGGTAAACAGGAATCTGTGATTATTCATTCAGTTTATTGGTTTATGGCAACAGGGAAACTCAATCTCAGGATAAATTTCCATAGACATATTCAAATAAACAGCTTAAACCAAACAGGACCTTAATCTACAATCATATTGTTAATTTGTATATGTTAATCTAGCCAGTCCACTGGCTGATCAATTTCTAAGGGTCTACCACCACCAGCAGCATTAAATGAGGATGAAAATATGTAAAATCAAAGGCCATTAGTGAATATCCTGCCCATTGTGCAGTTCAGTAACAGAAAGTACCCTCACATCAGACTGCAGTCTCAGGTTTAGCACTGCAACCTCCTGTCTCAAGAATAAGCTCCAGTGTGTTGTCTGCATTGCTGAACAGGTGACTGAGCAGTTGACTGTCCTTCATTTGACTAAAACTGAATGACATCATGCAGAGACAAAGGCAGAGAATATTGCACACCTGTGCCAGAAACTTTGCTCTGACAGAAAGAGCTGATCCAGATCACCCTTCAGCTTAGTCAGTTCTTCATGTGCAACAATTACATAAGTTAATGCAGATGGTAACAAAACAAACAGATAAACAAAAAAAAAACCTAAATACAAAATTCCAAGGTAAAAATAATGTTGTGATGTATTGTGCTATGGAGAGCAAAGAGTCCAGATGCAACCTATTGCAGCTGTGAGATGATGGCTTTTTGGCTGGATAATCAGACACAGATATAAAGGGAACTTGACACACAACAGTATTATAACTGGAAGTCACAGAGAAAATGTTTGTGATTAAAGACAATACTTTATTTATTTTATATTTGTTGTTTTGCCTGTGTCTAGAAGAGCATGTGGCAGTGTGACACCTCTGCAGAAAATAATCTGTCTTCCCTTGCTGTCAGAGAGGCGGCCCTGAAAATGCTTGCCTTTCTGACTCCTGGCGACGTTGACAAGCAGCTCATTTTAGCATCTCATTTACTGCCTGAGGACAAACGTAATTCAAGTATTTAAATGACATCTTCCAAACAACAATGAAAAGCTCATTGTCACATAGAGAGAGTCACATGCAGTATCTGTTCCCATAAAGATCAGAGGGAAGTAAGTAAAACTGCATGAAGTCGAATTCAGTTAGTTTTCCTTTGGCAGAAATCATCACAGTAAATTGATAAGAAAAATTTCCCTCCAGTCTTGAGCATTAAAGACTTCATGAAATATTCAAGACTATTTGCAGATATTTGTGTTTAGGGTGGCTATACTATTAAGTGTTCCTTGGAGCTTTGATGCGCCATTATTAGCAGTGTGCATGGGTGGCTAAGGAATACTAAATGTTCATTCAGTAGGTTAATCCAAATATCCTTTTTCCTTTTGCCTTCCTAAGGCTCAGCGGGGCATTCATTAATTTCTTCTGTAATTATCACTCTCCCACTGGCTCAAACAGAAGTAGATTCTCTTAAATCCCACTCAACATTATGAGTGGATTATGTGCCAGAGGCGTAGTGCATATAACAAGTTCTGACTGTTTAAACTTTATGAGCTGGCAATCTGTCCAGTGTTGTGTAGTAGTAGTAATGATGTGCATGATCATACACCTGAATCAACTGACATGGACGTGATTTCAGACGTGACTCTTTATTTATTGTGTAAATTTTGTATTAGTTTGTAATACCATATACAGTGTCAAGTCAGGTCAAGGCAGTTTTATTCATATAGTGCCAAATCACACCAGAAGTTATCTCAGGGCACTTTTCACATAGAGCAGGTCTAGACCGTAATCTTTAATTTACAGAGACCCAACATTCCCCCATGAGCAAGCACTTGGCGACAGCAGCAAGGAAAAACTCCCCTTTAACGGGAAGAAACCTCGAGCAGAACCGGGCTCTAGGTGGGAGGCCATCTGCCTCGACCGGTTGGGTTGAGAGAGAAAGAAGGAGGAGGGAGAAGGGAAGTGGGAAGACAAAAAACGTTAACGCATCATGAAAAATTAACTGAATAATTTTTATCACAGTTACAAACCCTGCTACAAAGGTGGGTTATTTGAGGTTGAATGCCATAATCACGTTTTTTCTGTGTTCTTTCAAAGCACGAGGCAACCAGCAGAGCTTCAAAGAGGCAAAATCATCTGTTGCCAAGCTCCAAGTGCATGGAAATTGTGCAAAATTACTTAATATGTCAGTCATATACACAAAAACTGTCAACCTAACCAACATGAATAATAAACCAGTGGTGGAAGAAGTACTCAGATTCTTTATATGAGTTAAAATGGCAATATCAGTATTTAAAAATTGCTCCATTACAAGTAAAAGCCCTGTGTTTAAATTTGTACCTAAGTAAAAATATATAAGTGGTAAAATGTACTCAAAATACCAATAATAAAAGCACTCATCATGCAGAGTTGCCCCTATCAGAAGTTTATATTATAATATACAGTATATTATTGTATCAATATTATATAAGCATTAACATTTAAGTGGCATTTTAAAATATAATGTATATATAGGCCTACAGTACAGTGCAAAAGTTTTAGGCACTAAAAGTAAAGTGAGGATGCTTTAAAAACTAATGTCACGAATAGCTTTTATTTATCAGTTAACCTTATACAAGGTTAACTAAACAGAAGAAACATAAATGAAATCAATATTTGATGTGACCACACTTTGCCTTTAAAACAGCAGCAGTTCTCAGTACACCTGCACAGTTTTTCAAGGTACTTGGCAGGTTGGTTGTTCCTGCATCTTGGAGAATTTGCCACAGTTCTTCTTTGGATTTAGGCTGTATCAGTTGCTTCTGCGTCTTCATGTAATCTCAGAATGACTCAATGATGTTGAGATCAGGGCTCTGTGGGGGCCAGACCATCTGTTGCAGGACTCCTTGTTCTTGTTGCTGAAGATAGTTCTTTATGACTGGCCGTATGTTTGGGGTCATTGTCATGCTGCAGAATAAATTTGGGACAGAGCAGGAGCCTCCCTGATGATATTGCATCATGGATAAGAGTCTAAACATGTACAGTGCCTAAAACCTTTGCACAGTACTGTATATACACAGTGGTGTTGGGCATTTTCATCTAGAATAGAGCTGTAGCAATTTACATAATAGATTAAATGATTGACAAAAAAATCAATTGGTGACTATTTTTCTAAGCAATTAATTGCCATTTTTAAGCAAAAATGCAAAACATTTTCTGGTTCCATCTTCTCCAATATAAAGATTTGCTGTTTTTCTCTGTTTAATATCAGTGTAATATGATTATCTTGGGGGTTTTGCTTATTGGTTAGACAAAACAAGACATTTGAAGAGGTCACAAAGGACAAAATGTGATGGACGTTTTTCACTATCTTATAGATCAAATAATTAAGTAATTAATTGAGAAAAGTGGCAGACTAATTAAAACTTGCAGATTAATCCATAATGAAAATAATCATTAGTTGCAGCCTTAATCTATAACAAGCATTTTACAAACTGATAATGTGATTTGTATGAAAATTCATACACTAACTAAAGCTGAGTAGAAGTATAAAGTTGAAGCAAATGGAAATAACTGAGTAAAGTAAAGTACATGTGCCTCATAATTGTACTTACAGGAGGTACAGCAGTTGACTTAATGTGTGCTTCTGACTTACTTTCCACCACTGTAAAGAGCATACAGTTCACAGTGTGAAGAGTTTACTTTAATGTAGGCAGGCTACTGCTACTGTAACTTCAGAGTTTTAGCTCCTCCGTGCATTATTTTGCCTGTTTTATATAAGTATATTAACATTTATTGATAGTGGTAAGCAATTAAAATACGCCTATAAGTCACTCTTTTCCCTCACAAATGTAGCCTCTGATAATAAAATGACATGTTTTTATTTATCTCTGATTGAAACACTGGAAGAAAATGACCTTTTAATACTTTAATGAGTGGGAATAAACAAATATTCTCAAGCGTCTTCAGATATGAAAGGTCTTCTATAGGGTGAGTTCTCGTGCCAGTTTGAGGATAAGACGAGTAGGTTACTGTAAATGCACCTCCGATGTCCCATGTGCCACTACCGCCGCGCGCGCAGGCAACTACTGTACAGTCCTTATCCTTTTGCGCGAGCCCGGACGTGTCAGGCTCAACACGACGTCAGCCAGACCGTGGACACTTTCTGCCCCCTAAAAATTAATCCATACAGTGAAATGTAAAGACCCACGAAACGTACACCTCCTTGTTTGAGGCAACCGCTGCGGGTTTGGTTCGTAGTAGACCGGCGGCGGTGCGAACAGGAGTGCCGGTGTGTCCTAAATGAACGTGCCGGGGATTGAAGTGGAGACAACGGAGGACTGGGCTGATGCTGGAGAAAAACCAGGGTACTGACAACAGCGGTGGCACTGGGGGTAGACACAGTGAACACAAGGGCTCGGGTTAGCCATATTAGAAAGAGAAAGAGTTTGGGGCCATTTGTACGAGAGCGACATCCGCACTTTGAAGAGACGAACTTCACTGTCGCCGTCGCCTCGATGCTGCGTGCTGCTGGGCTGAAGGAGTGAAGGAGATGCGCGGTGTAACATGGATATCCGAGAAGGGATAAACACCAACAAACACCGCAGGGGACGTAAACAGGTAAATAATTACAACTATTTGCTTTTCTCTAGTGTATAATGTTAAAAACCCTTATTTTCAATATTCCCCGCTTGTTTTCTGTCTGTGCAATCATCAGGCTGTTCTCACTTCTTACTTCCACTTCTGGCCTCGAAGAAAATTATAGTAGCTAAAATAGTGTCAAACTTAATATTTTAGACATTCACCGCAAGATATAAGCATTTAGGTTGTCCTGTTCTGTGTTTTTTTTTAGACTATGCATGCCCATTTTTATTTCTATCACAATGGTAGGCAGCGCACAGTTATTACAACGTGCAGCGTGTAATTGTAGCCTACATGTCAAGGCATATATTTGTCTCCATGCATTTTATGGCCGTGCATTAATTCAGAAGAACGAACTGGTTTGAAATCCCAGTGTTCCAATTCATAGTTGAGTTATACAATTTCCATATAAGCCATTAGAGATAATAAAATTATATGTGTCCTTTAATTGCCACGGCTATCACACCATGCATGTTTTCTATAAGAGCGGCACACATTCACTTATCAAATCCAGGCTCATTTAAAACCTCTGGCAGAAGTCATTTGTTGTCAGTGATCAACAGAGGGGATTGGGCTGAATCCGGGCTCATCATCTCTCGCTTGCTTTGATTGCACCGAGCTTCCAGCTTGATTGCCGTTCAGATTGTCTAAAGTCCTTAAGCGTGCCACTGCGTTGGAAATATTGATTCTCATGATATCAAGTGTCCATATGTTTGGAAAGGAGCTGCCTTGCACATGATGATTCTGCTATTAATTAAGGGGTGGCTGAGAATAGATTCTTTTGGCTTTTAACTCTTTCCTATGGCAACCTTTTTGACATTTTGTGTTATTTTGCCTCTCAGCAGGAAGTCTCAGTGTTGTAAGCACTGGGTTTAGTTTCATGTTGACATGGTGCCATCTGGATGTTCCCTAGGCATAACTGCTACCGCCACAAGCTAAGGTTTAATTCTCTACTCTAAACACTGCTTTGGAGTGTTACTCCTCTTACCTTTTTGTATCCAAGTGGTTGGAAATGTAGAGCTACTACACATCTCCTTGGGGAAGTGTGCTTATGGCTGGACACGTTTCTGATGATGTCACTGTCTCAGAGAGAGGAGGTGGGTGGAACATGAAGTTTATAGTAGTCATAGAGTGGAACCTGGTCTGCATGAGAAGTGGAGGAACAGCTCTGGTAAATGTTGATGCAAGGGAAAATTATGTGCATTTTGATATAAGTAGGGATGTTTTTCTCCCCCAGCATTTTATAGCACAACAGGTAAGCATAGATAGTAGGATGAGCTACAGTTTTTATGCTTCTGCTGTTCATCCTTTTCTTTATGTTCAAAAATAACAAAATGCTTTTGTTGTGCTGCAGAGCTAAGCTATATAATCTATATAATTTATTCAACTGAGTACAATTGTGACAGTGACAGATATAGTTCAGAGGAACCTACTGAAATGTACATGCATTAATAAAATTCTTCTTCTCTTCTACAAAATATGTAGGTTGAACAGCAGCAATACAAAACCGTGTGGATCATATGCTTGCCTATTTTCTAGGTGGACTAAGTGTGAGTAAACTGAGAAATGGATGGGACGTTGCTTTTCTAGATCTTGACACTCTAACGAGGCACATGCAGCAAACAAGTTCCTCTTTGTTTGTCTTTCAACAACTGATGAAATTACATATTAAATACTAATCCTAACAGAGGAGGCAGTGCATTCACACTGGAAGAAAAATGTTATTTCTGAAATTTAAAGCAGAATCTGCAAGTTGTAGTTTGATATACTGTACATCGTCTTGTATTACTTCTTGACTTTACACAGTGTGAAAGTTCATAAACTTGTTGTGTAGTAACTGCCAAGACAGTGCAGTAGGAACATATATGTGCTACATACTGTAGTTTGGCATTGGGCCACAGTTTACACTCATCTCTACGATACAGTTTGCCAGATTTTTTGTGATTAGTGTGTTTCCAAAAATGCCTTAAGCCATCGTGCTTAACTGACAGTGAAGTTTTTTTGTTTATAAGATGATCTTCCATTCCTCAAAGTAACAACTGCTTGCCTTTTACCTCCATCATGGGCTTTAAAATTGCCTCCCGTGATAACAGAAAGGTGTTCCACCAAAGATCTAAATCTGTGTATTTAAGGAACTATTAATTGGCAGGCTCTAAAATCCTAATGGGATCCTTAATTAGTGGCTTGGTAAAGGCAGGTGCGGTAGAATTGTCACCCACTTGTGCCTAAAAACGCATTCAGCCAGAGCTAGCATCAGTTATAAGACAAATACACAGTATGCTGGCTGCAGGTGCCTAATTAGAGTGATTAAAATCTAGGCCATCCCAGTTACATCTCGGCTATTAGCAATGAAATCAAAAGGTTACAACCATTTATCAATTCACTCACATCTATTACTTATTTTAGGGTATTTACAATGGGCGCATTGCTTGAGACTTAACCATTTAATCAATAATGCTACATAATATATATATATATATATATATATATATAGTAGCAGGGAACGTGATATATATATATATATATATAGGGATAAAGGGTGTTGAGAAACTTTCTAACTGAATTTTCATGCATTTTTATATAATGATGCGTAAATTATTATCATATACTAGGTCCATTATGCTAAAACTTGGAGCTTGGAGCATGCGTGTAAGCAGGAAGAACCTTTCAACATACTCCGTTGTCTTTGTCACAGGGGAGATCGGGATGAGCGCTTTCGTGGAGCGCCCCCGGTGCGGTCTGGAGAAATGAAGAAGCTGGCACGTGTTATGTCATGCCTGCGGCTTGTGTGCTTAGATCAAAACACCATTAGTCTCTTTGTCTTGTGCCACTATTTGAGGTAGTATCTTGGCTAGGGAATACGCTGGCACTTCCTTGACTCCCGTAGTGTGCCATTTGTGAGGAAGAAAAAAAAAATGCGTTGGCACACATAAAAGCTGCAGCTCAACAAAGTTTTGAGCATATTGGTTATATGTGCCTAGATTATAGAAGAGCAAGATTGGCAGGAGGAAGTAAAGGTTTTGTGGCTTCGTCATCTCTGTGTAGCTTGAAAATTACCCTGAGTTCAATGTTTACAATCAGCGTTAGCAGAAGCTTCAAAATAGCTTTGGAAGTACTGCTTTTCTTTTCATGTTAAAATTGTACAGGAGGCTACAAACATTTATGAGACCTACTTAACATAGAGCGAGGACAATGTCAGTTCAATAATGAAAAAGAAAACTATTTCAGAACTTCAAAAAACAGCAGTATAGTCTTGGTCAATGTATAAATCGCTCCCACAGTAAAAAAAAAAGAAAAGAAAAATCTTAATTGCTGTCTTATTCCTGTGTGTACTTGGCTTAATGATTAAATATTTAGAGTAAAGAGGCTCATAACTGTAAAATACTATCATCTGATTAGGACTTGATATCATTATCGCTGCCACTCTTCCACGGAGCTGCTTGGTAAATCTTTGATTCATGTCTGCGGTGAATCAAAATATGCAGGATTAGGGAGAAATTTCACGTTCTCTGCTACTACTAGTCTCAACTCGAGCACCACCAGAAAATGAATTTTAAATGACTGGAGGCACTCAGAGCCGTGAGATGAGCCTCACATGCAGGAAAACACTGATCGAGCTGGTGTCTGCAGATCAAGTGAAGTCACAGCTCAGGTGATTAAAGATGCAGCATTGTATGCCATTTTTCCTGGTCTTGTCTCGTTTCTGCGGAGTGTGGGAGTCTGGTCTCATTCATGATTCAGAGCTCGGGGGGGGTTCGGGCATGTGTGTGTGTATGTGTGTGTGTGTGGGGTGCTCATGCATTTTAGTGTGAATTTTATCTTCATCTGGACTCTTCAACCAAAGGGACCTGGAGTACCCTTCTATTAATACATTTTTGAGCCCTGAAAAATTGATAGCAGTGGAGAGATCGGTTGTAGTGGAGAGGGTCGAATCAACTGCCATCACTGTCAGCTTCTGTGGCTGACTGAACTACAATCTGTGGTTTATCAACTCCAGCTGGTGCTGTCAGAGAAGAAGAGGAAAAGAGGTGTCACTTTGACAACACTGAAATTTGGATGAGTGCTTTGTCTCCACAAATCCAAAGCTTCCCTCAAAGCAGCTGAATTTCCTCAAAAGTCAAATAAAATAAAGCACAGAGTTTTACATCCTAACTTCCTGCTGCCTGCTACATGCCATTGATTCCATGTGATTAGATGAAGTCCCTGTACTACCACGCCTGGGAATGGAATCTGACAGTTACTACAAGGAACTGATTGACTGATCATTAATTGATTAATTTACTCTGTAAAAAGGCAGAAACTAATGAAAAATGCAAATCACATTTTCCTTAAGGGCAGAGAAAAGCAGCAATCATCACATTTGAAAGGCTGGGATGAGCCAATGTGTGGTACTTTGGCTGATTCATTAATACATTTTACGATAAATTAATTATAAAATTTGTTGTTGATTAATTTTCAGTGTTCATATAATCTTCATATAACAGCGGACATCATGATTTTTGGTTTTATGTTAACATGACATTTGGGTATTTTGCAAATTTTTCCTTTAAACTAAATATTTATGGAAATTTTACCCAAAGATCATGAGAGTCAGAGATGACATCTCTGAGTTGCACCTGACATTTTGCAGATCTCTCATCTCATAACTTAGATCTAATGAAAATGTTTGCATCTCTCATCATCTATCATCACGGTTTGGCAAGCTTTAGGTAAACTAATGTCAAAGCTTTTGAATTTGGCAGATACTATTTATGTTTCCTTTAGAAACTGACAAGTTTGTTTAAGTACTTGAGCTGAAATGTCAGTTTCACAGCTTGGAAGATGAGACTCTTCACACGGGTAATGTTGTACTCTATACAGCATGCCCATCACAGGGTCAGCAGTGGTTGAATCATTACTCAAAAAGAAAGAAAATATGTAAATCTGTCATTTATTGCATGTTATTAGCCATTTACATCATCTGCATTTGTGGTAGGAAAGGCTGAATTCATTGTCGTCGTGTTACATTTAAATACAGTTGAGTTTGTACAAATTGGGTCAGGAAATGTTTAGGTCATGACTGTCGTTCCAGCCTTGATCATATTTCATTTTTCAACCATTGGCTTTTTCCACAGACATGAAAGAGGGTGGGACTTGAAAGGCAAAGTTTGAAAGCCTTTCCTATCATTAACTTGCATCTCATACGGCAAACAAATGAGAGAATCAATTTGGGATGAAAGTCAGTCATTGGCCTTGTCACTACCACTTAAGGTCACAGGCGTAATTCATTTGTGTTGAAGAAGAAGTCAAATACTGCCACGGACACTCCCCAAATCCCCTAGCCATCATCTTAGTGCTGAGCTTCTTTGGATCAAAAGGTTGTCTTTTATCCCCCTCCCACTAACCACCCTGTCTGATGTCTTGTGTCTCAGGGCTTGCTGAGGAATAGAGATCAAGAGATTGCTGGTAGAGGCTAACAGATACCTGCTTTTATGAATGGGACGTCTCAATAGTTCACACTTTTCTGGTTGTGTTTGCTTGTGGTGCTGTCAAGGCAGGATAAATTAATTTTAGATGACCATAGTGACAAACATTTACATGGCTGACAAAACAGTTACTTGAATAGTTTTGGAAAACATGAAGCAATATTTGCAAGTGTAATGTTAATTTGACAGTTCAATCTGCAGCCTGAGGTGAGTATTTACTTAAGAAGTCAAAATCAAACTTGATGATTTGTTAAATTTAGTGTACGTTTAAGTGATAGATGTTAGCCAGACATGTTAATATCATGGTGTAAGTGTGAAGTTGGAATTTAAAGTTTTATTGAATTTCTAGGCTCCTCTTTTCTCTTTTAAACACGTTGTATGAAATAATTTATTCAGTGCATCTCCCACAATTATTCCCTCAAAGGAGGAGCACTCCAAAAATATCCAGGAGCACAAAAAGGGATTTGAAGTCTCTCTGTTTTATTATTAAAAGCCAACATTTACTCATGACATTTGCATCCTAATAACTGCAAGATAAGTTGGAACTAAGATGACACTCTAAACCCAATCTCCATAATGAGATTTATGGAGGGAAAGTGTTGCCTTTAATGGTTTAGTACACTCAGAAGGGAGAGTAGTGTAGGCGAATGTGTCAGGAACACAGTTGATATATTCGCATAAGCATCAGTATGCTCTGTCATGCCTTTCAGTGGTGCAAAGATAAGAGGTGTGCAGATAACTGAGTAACTATAAAAGTGTAATCTTTCAGTTGTCTCTGCTTTTTTGGCACTTGCTTTTTGATAGACTACACTGTACGCTCTTATTAATTTTTTTCCTCTCATTTATTTCAGTAGGCTGATGGTGTGTAATCAGAGAAAAATGTGCCATCAGTCAGTTAAATGTACCAAGGAGAGTCAGTTTGAGCAAAGACAATGGCTAATTTCCTCTCTTCATCCTTTCTCACTCCATAACCAGCCCATCACACGCAAACATTTATGTGCTGATTTATCAGAAATGATCATAGCTATCAACATGTTTGAGTATTTAGACAAATAAATACATCACTGTTTATCAGTGACAGGAGGAATATGTCTCATTATCAGTTCACACTTTTTAGGGGACTTTATTTGAGTCTAAGCAGGGATAAATTACGGTTTAGTCCTTGAGAAAATCAATTGTGTGAGTCTCCCGGGGGACCAGAAATGGTTTTGCGCTGGGTACAGTCAGCTCTTTATGTCAGAAATACATAATCCCTCCAGCTCAAAAGAATTCGAGGAGCCAGGACAGTGCTTTATTACATGTGTCTGACAACCAGCTTGCTTTTTGTTTTGTCTCAGCAGGTTTCAGTACAAGCAAGAAATCCCTTTATGTTTTTTTCTTGCAGACATGATCCCTATTATGCAGTGTTAAGCACACTTAAGCAAACTCTGCAGCACAAGTGTTTTGTAAGTGCTTTGCTTGAACAAATCATTTCTGTGTTTGCAAGAGACAGAGCAGTTTCTTGATTATACTAACAGATATACACTATATCCAGACTACCATTGTCTGCATTTCAAAACAGAGATGATTTTAAATATCACCTTAGAATTGAGTGTTTTCAAAGATTAAATGTATTAGCAAAAGACTTTGATTTTTAGGACGTGACTGATATTTTTTCCTCTCATGTTGTACATCATAAAAGTAATTGCCTGGCAAACATGGACAATTATTGTCCGTGTGAAATAACAGCATCAGATGAGACCAGTGACCAGAATGTCTAATGGCTTTTCCCCCTCCTTCTCTTTTCATTTGACAGAAGAACGGTGAAAGTGCTGAAAAGGACAAAGCCAGGATTCTACACACCTGTGATTGGATGTGAGCTTGTATTGACCTGAGACCATTAAAATGGAGTTGCTATGGAAACTTATACTGCTACTGTCATTGGTGGAGTGTCTGGCAGGTAAGCCTCCCAAACATGCACTTTTTTTATGTTGTTAGCATACTGGAAAAGAATTGTTATTTATAGATTTTTTTGTGATGAATACTTGGCATACAGAACAGATGGCACTTGAAAGTAAAAAGGAAAACTAAAAGGTTTTATGGCAAAGAGTGCCCAAAGCTTTCTATCAATTCTAGAAATTGTAAGAGAAGTTCACGCCGTTCCTTTTCATTGGTGGCTCAAGGCAGCAAATCAACATTTCTTTATTTGTGCATAGTAGCTATCCCTTTTTTACTAGCATTGAATCCAGTTGGAAAAGAATAAGCAAGGTTTCTATCTCTCTCTGAAAGACAGTCTCTATCTAGCAGTTGAATGTGCAGTCATTCATTTTAAAGAGCACCTCAATTGTTACTCTAATTGAGATTGCACTGGTAGTAGTACAGAAATCTTGTCATTGATCTTGCCTTTAATGAGAGACCTAATTTTCTTCCCTTACAAAATGTTCAGGGTCAAATGCTAGTTCTCTTCAGAATGTCAGAGTCTGAAGCTGAGAAGAAGATGAATAAGGGCTTTGTCGCATGAGCGCAGTATCTTGAGGAATGAGTAATCTTTCATGTTGCCTTGTTCCAAATCAGCAGCCCCTCCTCACAGCTGGGACCTAAAATAATTAGTGTTCATGCGTGTGTGTGTGCACTCATAACTGTGTCTGTCACTGTGTGTTTGTGCATGCGCACCTCTTTTCAAAAGCACAACAGTACGTCAGCACCTAATTTGCCTACATGGCAATTAGCACCACTTATCACTAAATCCAATACACATCAGTGGATGTCTAATGAGGCTTTCCTCAGGGAACTGTGACTCACTACGGGATTAGGATCTACACCACAAGTCTGGATCACATATTATGTCCTACTTAACCATTCTGTTAAATACACAGACGAATGAATGTCTTCAACATCAGCGGAAATCCTGCCACAAACCTGACAGAGTTTTGATCTCAGACAAACAGGCTGAGGACAAGCTTCAAGGAGACAATTCAAGTCTGCAGTCTGTGCTGCATACATGATCCCAGCTGCAAAATTTACTCTTGCAATCATGAGGTGCAGAAACTGAGTTTCAGAGTTATCTATTCAAAGCAAATTAGTGTTTAACAAAGGAACACAGGGCAAATCGTTTCTGAAAAGCATTGTGTTGCAAAGCCCTTGCCTCACTCTTGAGGCTCACACTCACAGTTGGTAACACAGAGTAACCAAGCATTAATATTCAGTATGGGGCTACATTACATATGCTCTGCTTGCAAGACAAGTATGGCGCAATATAACGATAGACCTCCAGAGTCTCCGTGTTCTGAGAAAGACATGATGAGCATTTTAGTATGCAGAAGCACAATACTGGGAAGAGAAAGCACAGTGTGAGGGTGTTTGATAGGTGCTTCTTGGTAGGTTGGGAGTGGGTTTTTTTTGTGGGAGAGCGCAGGGACCAAGGGGAAATCATTCCCATAGCAAGTTCATCGGGAGTTAACCAGCCCTCCCCCCCATTCCTCCCCGAGGGTCTGAGCGGCCTGAGGCAAGGGTGTGCGCTGTACGTGTGTTTGTTTTGAATGAGTGAGTGAGTGAGAGAGAGAGAGCAAGGGAGTAGAGAGGAGGCTTTTGAGGGAGGGTTGGATGTGGTTTGCCCCACACAGATACAGATAACCTTTGTACAGCAAGTCACTTCCAGCATTGCATCAACAGTCTCCATATGACCGAAGTGATTTTGTACACAGTCATAGCCAAGTTGGTTGAGCATGCTCACAATGGTGCATTATGTAAAATTACTTTTAGAAAGTAAATCATTATTTGGGGAGAATTTCAATTCTATTAACACACTGCAATATTCAAAATACATTAATATATATCAAAGAAGGAAAATAAAACTTGCTGCTCGCTTTTTGCCAAGAATATAAATCACTTGATGCAAAGTATTGAGTCTAAAAATTTTTACTAGAAGCTCAGATGAATTTACAAACATCTGCTTAAAAATAATTGGCAGGAGAGAAATCATAGAAACATCTGTAGTTGGTATTGAAGGGCTACAATTTAGCAGCACTGTAAACCAAAATGTAAACATATCCAGTAAGATTGTGTCAGGGCTCTAACCAACAATCAAGTGTTTTGTGCTCTCAGAATAATTCGGAGTTAACATTGGAAAAATCTTTCATGGTTTGTTTAGTGGTTTTGTACAGTTTCAAAGAAGTAATGCATTTTTGGCACCTGGTCTTGATGTTTCATTTGATGATCAATCTCCAGGAATTGTTGAAAGTGGAGCGATATGAATAGATGATTAGTGTTCAGAAATCACTCATATTAGACTATATTTATAGGCCAATCAGAACTAAATATTCAACAAAGCTGTAATGAGTTTTCATTATGCTTATCTGAAGTGGTTTGGCACAGCAGTCGTGCTACGATTAATCTTTGCTGTGTAAGAAAATCAAAATTTCCATATGTCACCCTTGTTGTGCTGCTGGAAACCTGTAAGCCTTAATGTGACAGTTCAGAACACAGCAGCTCACTCTAAATAAATAAATACAAGACGTTACAATTTTAGCACCACCACTGTTCATTTAAAGCAGCTTCATGTCTTAGTGATATGCCAGTGAAAATGAAGAGCTGCTTCTGGCCAGCAATATAATCTCCTAGAACTACTTTTACTTTGCTCTCTGCTCTGTACCCCCATGTGTGCATCCCAGAGATGACTGGAGTTTCAAATATAGACTTACCTCATTGATTCATCAGAACATGGCAAAGCCTTTTAGGAATCCTTAAGCAAGGATTTTATTGCATCTTTGAAGTTCTGTATATGTGAAAATGTGGAATATTCCCCATTGAATCTTCCTCCCGTAGCTGGTTGTATTTTCGCTTCACCCAGGAATGAAATATCATCCATTTTAAATGTGTTTTCATACACAGTGTACCTTTAATTATAGATCCATAATAATTAATCTGCACTGTGTATTATTTCTTGTAAATACGTCACTATCAATGAAACAGGAACACATTTTTGTGACAGGATACATCCAATAGCCTGAAGCACAGCTGTGAGCTGCTTTTATTGGCATGTGTCAGTTTTACTCCTGTTTTCTCCTGATGCTGAAATTTGCAGTGAGTAATTTTTAATTACATTAATATGAACATTTTGCCTGTATTATCTTACATAGTGCCAAAGACATGACAGTAATTATTCTCCTTGCAGTTCTCACACTATATAGAGTATATTTATCAGAAAGAATTATACATTTATTATCATCGTCACATATATATTAGTTTAGTCAGAGGGTGTAAAGTGTGTGTATGATGGATTTGTTTCACAACCTATTAACAGTATTCTTGGGTTTATGTTACATTTTGTAAGAAATATTTACAAAGTAAATAAACCCACTCTGTATGTTACGCTGTGTTGTCAAGAAAAATGAAAACCACTGATTGCCAAATCAGGCATTATGTAAGTTACTGTGGTCGGGAACATTACTGTACAGGTTTAAACCATGATGAATGCTTCCATTAGTGTAGACCATGGTAGCTGGTAAGTGACAAATAACCTTCTCACCAATCTTGGAAAGGAAAAGGTAGGGATATTACTACAATTAGATGACAAATGGCAGTCTCAGAAGCAATATGTTCCTGGGTTTATGTAGACATTCAATAGAAAGAACAACAACAACAAAAAATTGCTTTAATTTGCCATTCACACATGTGGAGTTGGACCTAATCAATTCTGTGTTTCCCTTGTGAACACTGGATACCCTCAATACAAGGGGTGTTATTGAATTTCAGATGCACTAGCTTTGATTAACTAGAGAATGGTGTGACGTGGTTGGATAATGGTTGGAAATGTGTTGGCCACATTCCTCTCGGACTATGTGGATGAAAATGTAATCAACTTAATTAATGAGAGTCTGCAGTACAGTACACCCAAGCTGATAGTCATAGCAGGAAAGTATGGCCTGGAACATTTTGTATTAGACTGACTCTTTGGCTTTTTCTTTTTATGTGTCTCTAATATTTCTCCTCACTACATCAATAGTACTGGAATCACAAGAATGTGGCCATCTCTTTCAACTATTTTTACTTTTGTATTTTTCTGGTAAAGTGTTATAATATTAATTGTTTAATTATTTAAAGTTCAATGTTTCTGTTTTTCAAGGACCTTAAAAAATAGGTCCCACAAATATTTCAAGTATCAAGACAAAATGTGATCGAACCTTTCTCAAATCAACCCAAACCTTCTCTCTGCTCTGGAGTAACATTTGCTGCCCCTGAATGAGAGACCTTAAAGGTGTACCTTATCGGGCTGGACAGAGGGGAAAGATGCTTTAAAAGGCAAGATTGGCTTTTTTTATTTGATGCATAAAACCCTGAGCTGAAACGAATGGATTTGGGACCTCACAAACGACCGATACCTCCCCCACAGCCGTCTCCCCATGTGCCTGTTTATTCATGCTGAGGTAAGCTGGAGGAATTCATTTGCTGTCAGCTAGTATTGAATTTGAGATTAGTTTTTATTTCAGCCTCCAAAACAGCTCCCTCTGCCTTCCACTTGTGCTACGATGCTGAGTCTTGTGTTGTCTGAGGAGTCTCGGTAAAACGGCTGCACATATTACCATCTGGCAGCAGGTGACAGATATGAGTGGAGGCGGCCTATTTTTTTCATAAAGACCCTTTCATAATGACCTCCATCTCTGTCCTGTGGCATTGTGCAGTCAACTTCCTGTTAGGATTCTGGATCAGTGCACTTCTCTGATAGAGCACTTTTTCATCATTTTGCTTTCTGTGTTCAGGGGTGCTCAGTGCTGGACCTGCTATCAGATTCTGACATTCTGGTTTTAACAGGATTTCTTGACTCCCTCTTAGATCTTTAACCGGCTAACAATATGTCACCTAGAGTCTTAGTGTTGATTTTAAATTTTAAACTTTCATTTCTTGGCTTGATGTATTTCCATTATGCAGCCATGATGTGGTCAAGCCAACAACTATGCCACCAAAATGAAATCTTCCTGGGAAAAAAAAATCCTTTCATGTTCTTGGCTGGTGGATTCCAGGCTGAGCTGACTGGTGTAGTGTGTAACACCTCAATGTTTGATTACCAGAAAGCAAGGCTTAAAATTATTCCGCTTTTCCCTACCACCTCTTACTTATTCATTCCCGTTAGGGCAACGAAAGACTTTCAGAGAGTTTGCATCAGTTTGAACTGACGCCCTAGGCACAGCCCCCGGAGCTCAATCCCCTCTCATTATTCTGACACTTATTCACCATTATAATAACAGTTGCCATGGTGCTGCCAAAGATCAGGTCAGTTCAGCGCTGCCATGACTGAGCGTACGGGCTTCCAAATATCTTTGTTGATTAATTTCCCATTAATTGAATATTGAGTTACATTTGCGTACGGCAGTCCACTCAGGGATTGAGTGCAATACACACCAAGGTTATGCAAATAAAGTCTGACAAACATGGTTCAGTGTGTTGAGGGTGTTCGCTTGTGGTTGCAGGAGGGGTAATGCAAGATGTTCTTTTGAGCGTACACAGTTGTTTGTGCTTTAAGTGTAGCAACAGCAGGGCACAAGTGATAAGTGAGAGGTCCAACGCATTAAATAAGCACCATGAATCACTCACTGCGCTCAAAAACAATTTTTTTCCCACACATTCTTAATCAGGAGGTCATAAAATTAAGTTAAGCATGAAGCAGAGCAGTGCATTTTCTTTTTCCAGTTTCCACGCATTCATTTAGTCATACTAAACTGCTGTATTTAACAACCCTAAAAAATGAAGCAGCTTTTAAGAAAAACAGTGGTTACTTCAATAGTTCAATATAATAATCTTTTTTTTACATAAAGCTGTTGTTGCTGTAATTGCCAGACTTGGAAGTGAAATTTCATTAAAATTGTGCCAAATATACATACAAAACAACGTTACTCCTTCAAATGTGAATGAATACTGTTAAAAGCTTAACTATATTGTTGATTAAATCTCTTTGGGTTTTGTAGCATCATCAAGTTTTGACATTATTTTCTGTGATAAACTGTAGCATGCATAATCAATTAATGGCATACTTTTTAACAGTAATATACAGTTGCTAAATTGTAGAGCAAGCAAGATTACATATAGGTTAAGGTAATCTTATTTAGGTAAGGTTATTTAGGTTGGAGAACTTATAAGATCAAATAACACATGTTGGAACAAACACAAAGATGCTGTTCTGTTTGTGGAAAATTAAAAAATAAATTTAATTCTGACTGGTACTGTATATACCACTGAATTATTGTTAATTTAATGCTTTGTCTTTGAGTTCTGACTTTCTATTGCTTTGACTCAAAGTATTAATTAATAACTGAAGGGTTGGATTACGTTTCCGGGCTGCCTGCTGAATAGCCCAAATTTAAGCATTTTTCAAAATGATGCTGAATGTAAATGTTGATGACTTGATAACTGAAATCATTTATCAATTTAATAAGGCACAATGATTCATTTCATGTTTACAGCAGGCTCTATCATCCTTGAAAGTTTGTATACAACAAGTGTGAGGATTTGTGTTTGAATATGAACTGTATAAGAAGTGTCTTCTAGTAATCAATCATCTCTCAACGCTGTTTCGAGGGACACGCTTCATCTAACAAAGATTATAATTAGGCAGATTTTATTCTGTGTAACTTTCTGAGAGGTTTATCCTTGTGGAGAGGAACAATCAGTGTACAAGGTCCCTTGTCAAACATCTCCACCCTCTCAGAGAGTTATTTTGAGTCTTGAGGATAAACCTGTACTTCCAGGGCTCCAGAGACTTGTAAAGGATACCTGCCTCTCATACAAATGAGTTATCCTACCTACAGATTCTTCCCACTTCTATGCCATTACAGAAATGCAAATGCCTTCTGACAAATCCAAATGAATTCCCCTTCCATTGCGGAGAGAAATGTTTATTCCAATGAAGTTTTGACTACCCCATGGGTCACTCGTTTGCTACAGAATTACTGTGGGTCTTGCCTGCATAACATGCATTCACTATTGTACCTTCATAATTAACTAGGAAGGGAATGTCACACTAGACATGATGCTGTCTTTGTGTTTTGTGTGTGTTTTCCTTTTTTTGGTTCTATTATTCTTCTGAATGCAATGAATCAACATTTCTGTTATATCACTTAGGGAATTTATTGTATTGATGTATGTACTGTGCTGTATATATTATATATTTAAAAGTATGTCTTCCTTGCAGAGCACCACATGATGAGTAATTATGATAATAATATCCAGTGTACACACAGTGCATATATGCAAAAGCACTGTAAAAGTGTAATTCAAAGAGATTTGCAGGCAGTGCTGGCTATTTGTTATATCATGGAAAGCTTGCATTAAAAGTTATAATGCATAGTTTGGATGATATTGGGAAAAAGCTATTAGTGTTTCACCTCCTCAGAACAATATTTAGAAAGAGCACAAGACTTAGTTTTGATTTTGTATTTCAAGAAGAAAAACAACTCCTCTCTCAAGTATTTTTCCCCTAACTTGGAAACTACAGGCATTTTTCCTTGTCTGAGTTGCAAAGGGCACCATTTTGTTGGCTCAAATGAGAGGGCTGATTTAAAATGAGACCATATTACTGGTAGTATTTGTTGTGACATTTTATTTCAGATTTCACTCCCTGGGAAGATGGTGATAAGTTCGAAGGGTTTAGATGAAATTGTACTGAAGCATAGTGGCAACTCAGTGTGCCATTCAGATGTTTGCATTAAAGGGGCCTATTATGATTTTCTTCAGCCATATTTGTGTATATATATATATATATATATATATATATATATATAATGTTACAATATCCGATGTTCATATTAAACTTGGCCAAAGTTTCAAATGATAAGGTAAACATATGTAGAAGTAATCTCTGTTAGCAAAAAGCACCGGCTTCAGACTGCTCTGAACGCTTGGTTTCTGACAGCTTTTTCTACTTTCAGCCCGAGCCCAGGTCAGCTCATGCTGGATTTCTTCATATGCTCCATGCACAGTGTGCCAGTTTACTGCTCCGCTCTGCCAACATTATGTTGTTTTTCCATTGTTTTGGGGGTAGTCACACCGAGTCATGACTTGAGTCGTGCTGGCATGCTGTGTTTTCCACTACACAGCAGGGTAAAGTAAAATAAGCTGTTTACCTGTTGGAGGTGTGCTGGTCATCTGCAGCTCCTCATAAAACATCACTGTGACTGTTTCTGCTTGTACTGTTTTTATTGAATAATAGTGCCGCTAATGAAGCTCTGCTAATTCGGTGGTGAACACGTTTCATTTCCTCACAATAGTTATTTGGTCATTTAAAAACTTTTAATGTGAAACAGCAAAAGCAGGAAATGTTAGGTTTTCATCAATAGTAACTTAACGCGACTCTGATACGGCTGCCCCTCGACAGGCTTCCTGAAACTGGCCAATCAGAACAGTAGGCTCATTGGGAGCGGGGTCTTAAAGTGACAGGAGCTAAGACTGCCTGTTAAGAGACAGAGGCTGAACTGAGGGGCTGCATAATGGGCCAGTGTAAGATAAATAAAGAGTTTTTTGAAATTTGAATCATGCAAAGCTACTCTAGTGGAGTCCCTGAATAAAAATATAGAGCTGGAAATGAGCATAATAGGTCCTTTTTAAAGTTTCATGAAGGTTGCAGCTGATTATGCAGTACCTCAGGGATATAGCAACTTTTTATGACTGATACGAAAAATGCTCATGCTCTGCTCACATGGCTGACAGATATAGCGATTCACCCTTCTCTTGTTTAGCACTGTTTTCCACTTGCTTCTGTCCTCTGTAAGCCTTCGATATCTGCTTGCTAGCTAGAAAAATGTTAAAAGTGTTTTCAGGCTAATCAGGACATCAAAGCTGATCTAGTTTTGTTGGTTCTCCACCCAGGAAGTGGAGTCCTGCTGAGGCCTGTGTTCACCAAACAACCCGGCAGTGTGGTGTTTCCCCTTCAACCTGGCGAGAATCGCAGAGAGGTGGTGTTTAGCTGTGAGGCCCAGGGACACCCACCACCCTTCTACAGGTAAGACCTGCAGGCATCTCTCCATGCACACAGTTGGGTTTTTGTTACACAGAACCTTTAGGTAATATCCCAGAGCTTTCAACATTTGCACAAAACACCCAAGCAAGACTGGATTTATTGCCCAGGGAAAACTAGGTATTTGTGGACATTATGGCTCGCTGCTGCTCACTGCCTGCAGCAGTTAGCTTCCCTGTCAGTCGTGGTTAATTTGAGAATGATGAATTAATTGGCCTCAGTTGTTGGTCTAATATATATTTGCATTGGCGAGTGGACATTGATCTGCTGTACAATTCATTTAGAGAGCTTCCTGTCATCAGTGTCACTGACCACTGAAAAGATCAAGTGACCCAAGAGAATCATGCACCAAAACTCGGCTGCTATCATGACAGAGATAGAGTGATGAGGATAAACACCAGTGGAGTATGTTTCACACACCAGAAATGAAGTGGCAGAAGATTTTCTTCCATATCTCTGCTTTAGACCTTTAGACATTTTATGTGAAACCCTACTGTCAAAGGCTGCATAGACGTTGCCACGGGGCATCTTATTGGAGGTTATCACTACATGATAAGCATGATTTAAATAACTTGTTGGACTGTACACTGGCCCTGTGTGGTTCAGTGATCCCCCAGTGACTGTGTTAGAAACAAATTGATGCCCAATTCTTCTGCCGCTAAAATGATGACAAATGAAAACAAATGACAAACGATGATTTGCTTTAAAGTGCATCAAGCGCATAAACTATTAATTCATAATCTATCAAATGGGGATACATAGCTGTTGTACTCCCGTCAGTGTAATTAAATGCAAATTGCAAAGCCAAGCATTTAATGTGTAATAGGTTGAAACGATCCCTCATAACATCAGCATATGCGGCCGTTAATGTAGCTTGAAGATCCTTGGTGTTATGCCTAATGGGCACAAATTGAAATGAATGTACAAGATCTTATCACTTGGATCGGCTGGAATACTTATTAAGCAATCAGTCGCTATTTCACTGTCTGGATAGTCCTACTTTTGAAATGAAAACCAATTTATGAGTTCAAATCTGCAAGTTTTTTGCCCTTCTGAGTTCAAGTCCTGAGAGCGTGCCCGGCTCCATATCAAATCAAATTTAGCTTTAATTAGCTCTTTAATTACAGCAAGTGCCACCAACTGTGGCAGTTGATATACCACATTAAGAAGTGATTTTCAGATTGATCACAAGCTGTTATGATATCATACTTTTATCCCTTTTAATGGTGGGACTCATATTCAGATGGACATATTGCTGCATTGTTAGTTCAACCAGCATACATCATAGGACTGTCATCGCCTTGGCAATTATCTTTTTTTTTAACCAATGATCATGTGTGCCAGCTTTGGAAATGGGTTTTGAAAGGGGTTTGGGTCCTTGTGAGGTTCGGCAGCAGGACACCATATGCTGAGTGGCTCCTCACCGCTGCAAATGTAGGCAGGTCTATTTCAGGGGAGCCAAGGACAAATTAATTTGTCTAAGGCTACCCAACGGCCGCTGCCACATAGAGCCCCTACTTCAAATTGTCACCATGGCCCTTGATTTGTCTCATCTGGAGCTCTTGGACCTGTTCCAGCTGCAACACCAAATCATTAAATCAATCTAATCAGCCAATCTGCCACTGAGCACTGCTCTGCTGCATATGTCCCCCCTATTCCCTCACTTCTTCAGCCCTGCCTCCTACTCTCTTTGTCTAAATCCTTCCCACTGAAAAAGGAGGCAGAAAATCAGAAATAGAAACCTCTAGCTTCCTTTTTTTCAGAGAACTGTGAAAATCTAATCAAGACCAAGGAGCTAATATTCACCCTAATTGTGCCTTATTTCTACAATGAAAAGCAGTTTCGAGAGAGTCTCCTTTTGCAAGTGTCACTTTTCTTTTTAGTCTGTTTACTTTCCTCTTTTTTTCTTATTTTCTTTCCCTTTGAATGTGATTTGGTTTGAGAATGAAAGTGCAATTTGCACACTAAATTTGCCTGAGTAGAATGCAGACAATTTCAAGAACCTATTGAATTGATAAATTGTATCTGAATACATTTAGAAAGTTTTCTGCAAAACAAAGTGGCGTTTAATCCTTTTCATGTTGTGAACTCTTCTTGAATTCACAGCAAATAGAAACTGAGCATTTTACTCTACACAATTTAGGAGGTAATGGTCAGATGCTGCATTTAGTTGAACTGAGCATCAACTCAGCAGGTTTTCTTAGCCCATAAGCCTTAATTACACAAAGTGAACAACATTAGGTCTCCCAAATCAAGCAAGCCACTTGTACAGTTAGAAGTTGATTGTTTGCAATTGCATCTTGCTCTCTCTCTCTCTCTCTCTCTCTCTCTCTCTCTCTCTCTCTCTCTCCCTCTTTCACACACACACACACACACACACACACACACACACACACACACACTTGCTGGACTCCCATATTACTCAAAACAAGAGGTTTAATCAAAAAGAACCGTTATTCTGTGCTTTGCGTGTGGCCATTTTGTTTGAGCAGTCCCGGTGCTTAGCCCTCTTGTCTGATAATCACTATGATTAGAGAGGAGGATTTTGATTCACAGTGAAAGGGCCTTCCTCATGGGGCTGTGGTTGATTGACAAACAGACTGAAAAGAAAAGGAAATGTCAGGAATTTAGAGCATTTGATTTGTGAGTGAGACTTCTGTTTGTAGTTAGTAAAAGTTTGAATAGAATGAATACTCTTTTGAAGTGACTTGCTGATTGCCTCTCATTTCAGTTAAACTAATTTTGGTTTTGCTGCAACGCACATCAGACTGTGTTATTTCTGTTAATGTTTGCTTCATCCACAATAAGGGCTGTTTAGTCACAGTTTAGAATACTGGGTAGTCTCTATATTACAATAATTGGGCAATTTATTAAAAGTGATTATCAGACAACGGATACATGGAAATGACAATAAACAGTACACCAAAACTTTCTGTATGTGTAATTTTGTTGTGTGCTTGCATTCACAGGTGGAAGCTAAATGACTCTTTCATCCTGCCCAGACCAGGGTCACGCTATTCTCTCATGGGAGGAAACTTACACATCAGCCATCTGAATAAAGAGGAAGATGTTGGCATCTATCAGTGCCTGGCATCAAACTCTTTTGGCACCATTGTCAGCAGAGAGTCCAGTCTGCACATTGCATGTAAGTTCATATTATAAGCAAACTATACTGTGCATTTTTTCAGAATAATTCCACTTTTATTGGTAATATATGTTTCCAGCAAGCAAAATACAACACTTAAATTTGTCTTTTTCTTGTATTGTCTTGAACAATATCTATGTTTTTTTCAATTTTATGTTTTCACTTCAGCTGAGTTTAGTTCACCTCAATTCATCTTCAGTTCTTTTGAGTTCAGTTCTATTTTTGTTTGTCTTAGAAAGTAAAAGTTTTGTTACACTTCAGACGTTGTGGTTCGCTGAAAGTATAATGACTCAGTAGGATTCTCTAGGAAATTGTTTGTTGTCAGATCTTATCTAACAAAAAACAACCAGTGACAAGAGAATCTTAGGCTGATACTGTTAGGCTATTAATGAGAAAAGACAAATCAACCGGTCGTGTGTATATCACGGTATGTTTTCACCTTTTAACCCTGATTAGAGCTCCAGTGCTATGCTGTTTACTCTGATTGGTGGTTCTAAACTTCTCATAGACCTGTGAAGAAGACTGTGTGATTGTGTGGTGGGCCTTGACAGACCCTGTATAGTTGATGCTTTACAGTGTTCATCCATCACATTTTATAAGACCAGAGTCTAAGGCATCTCTGATGGCAAGGTGAACTTGAAGCCCCCACTCTTGATGGGCAGCCCATATCAAATGACAGCCCTGATATCTGTGAACAGATGGTGCAGCTAGATTGAATTCTGATGTCTGTTTCTCTGCCATAGCAGATGCAGAGATGATCCTTGGCAGGGAGAGCATAAGAGGTATCCATCTCTGCACTATTTGGTGCTTCTTTGTCACAAAGCAGCATTAAATCTTCAGCATATAGTGCAAATTGGTGTCCTGAGTTGCCAGCAGGCTGTTGATCATATTCACATTTCCTATCAATTTTCGAGGCCTGACCTGAACTGTATGTCATCATGATTGGACTCATCCATTGCCGGGGCCTGACCTGGGACCCGCTGCTTTTGTCAACGGATGAGGACAAGCATCAGTGCTGATGTGTCATACGTCTTATTTATTGCTCTTGGTTTAACTTAATTAAGTGTGCTGTGTGATTGAGCGGGTCTCAGTTCAAGGAAATAATTCATGGAGGAGAAGCCTGTTATGAGAGTCAGTATTGTGTCATTTGTAACAGACTGACTCAGAGTAGCTCAGTATGCTCTTTCAAACACCAAGGGGGCTTGCACCTCTCAGTCTTGTAATAACTCTGTGAGACAAACACCAAGGTAAAGGCCATTAATGAAGAGAATACAAGGGTCTACAATAATGTTCAGCTGGTAATCTTATCAAGTCTGGTATCCCGCAACCAATGCTTTTAGGCAGAAAACAAATATAGACACGTGATTACAGCAAGATTATTATTAACAACATTATTACTTTCTTTACTAATGTAATCTATATTTGGCAATGTGTTCATGGAATTCCTTGCTGATGATGCTGGACAAGATCAATGTCTTAGATTTGCACCAACTAATGAGGTCTCTCACCATCAAATTTGTATTGCATGAATGTGTAGTGCATACATAAGAGTTAAGATAGCCTACATTTTTAATCCTCTGAAAAATGGATGATATAACAGTTTCTGTTACCATCTGGTAGGGGCTTAAACCTCTAAAAGTATAAAGGTTCTTGATCCTGTTGACAATACAGACTTAAATGTTTAAAAGGCCCTGCTTGCCTGCTGGGAGCGCTGGAAGGAATAATCTACTGTAGTTTGTTATTGAGCCAGATTGAGTTTCCTAATCTCCCTGGGATATTTTTGTTGTAAGTGAAAGGATTTTCACTGATGCAAGATGCAACATTATACAACAAATTGCAATGTCTGCAATACAGGCAAGGTGTATTGGAGGCCCGTCCTGAAGAAGGAACATGCTACAAGCTCATTGCTGTGTAGCTTATAGAGCCACAAGGGTAATACAGTGTTTAATGAAGGGTGAAATAGCTGTATTTATGAAAGCAATGCAGGATGCAACTCCCTTGTATCTTGCTGTCCGTGATTTCAGTCCTATAATTGCACACAATTTGCATTTTTTTCCTTACTGGCTCCTGTCTAACTTAACTACCTTATCTGTGTAATTAATTTGCAAGATTTCTATCTCATGTTTTTTTTTTTCTTCTTGCCCCTCTCATTGTCGTGACTTGTTTAATTTAAGTAATTAAATAAGGTAATTAATGTTTAGTTTAAACTGTATATCAAGAAATGTAAAAGATGTACTATTTACATTTGTAATATTTACAGTAAATGTGACACATTATGAGAAACCTGGTAATGGTAATAATTCAGTGTTACTATGGAGAATATACTGAAAATACCTTGTTTCAAGCTACACACAGAGATGATTTCATTTTGAAGTTTCAAGGAAATAAGCTGCCCTATGCTTTGTCAATGGCTTTAGTAATGAAAAGTGTATGTTCAAGATGTCAGGTATGAAGTCCGCTGTTTCTCCCCTTTCTGTAAAACTGCAGCATGTTGGAGAATAAGTGTTCAGTCTGAACGATATCTGCTCTGGTCATTAATATGAAGCTTCCACCATACAACACTCATTTCCATCATTTGTGGTCTCATGCCTCAGGTGAAAATTAAGTCTATTTTGAGCTGGAAAGCATCTGAGGTAGGGACAACATTTCTCGATTTCTGATCAGCACTATGATGCTAAGTGCTCAGTCTGTGCTTCAAATCTACTTTTTCGGAGGAAGGCAGTGGGTTTTTTCTGAATGCAGCACTTCACAACAGTTTTGTAATTGTCAGGAGACACCAGCAGTAGCACTCTGTAAGAATTAGGCCTCTTTGATGTTTATCACTCCTCAAATGTCATGTGTCACTCACTGTTAAGAGTTCACTGCATGAACAGAGGAGATGAGAGAGATGAAGCAAGATGGGAAGGAGACAAATACATATGATAAATGGTAGATTTTGTGAGCGGATGATGGGTTTTACCATCTATCATAAATGTCCTTTGCAGAAACAACATATGATCGCTTGTTGATTGTAGCTTTTTGTACCCTTTTGACTACAGAGTATTTATGTATTTATTTAAATTTATAGTATTTAAATATGGATTTCGGATGGTAACAACCCAACAGCATAATTCAAACGGCTACACCATAGAAATACCTACTCTGTTCCTCAAACTCTCTCCTGTATCTAAATCTAAATCTTGTATCTTCAAAGGTTTCAATATAACATTCCAAGGATATTTTGTACTTCATTGGTATTAAAACAGAACTTCTCAATAGATTAGTTTTTCTCATATTTTAATATTTCAGTGTTTACCCACTTAAAAAGGTTCTATTAAACTTTGCTTTACTGTACAATGTTGTTTTTCCCCAAATAATTTCAAAAGGCTTTGACTCGTCTATTATACTTAGCTGCATGTCAGAGGTTTCTAAAAGCATTGCATGAAATTACATTTTCGAAAACTCTATTGTTGCATGTTTCATGATGCCACTTGTGTGTGTGTGTTTGTGTCAAAGAGAGAGTAGAAATATTAGAGATGAATAACGTTATGTTACTTCTAAAGTGGAAAAACGTCAATCCAGCAGGATTTCAATAAATTATTACTCACTGGATTGACACCCAATGCTGTGTAGAAGCTCGTAAATATGTTTATTTACAGTTATTTGGAAATTTGCTATACAAGTTGGGTTGAAGTTAAAATATCGTTAAACCTGAGATGACTAGATTCCAAAGTTGTTCTTGTATGTTGCTCTTGGTGGCTACAGTGGTTACTGTTCTATATATTGGTCTTTGTTCTCTCTGTGTGGTGTTTTCATGGTACGTTAGGTATTATACATTCTCCTGTCATTTCGCTTGATGAAAAAATTATAATAATAATGTTGTTTGAATATCAGTTTTTAAGCAAGTGTACTAAGTGTTTTCTAGTGCAGGGTGACAATATCAAAACGGTCACACATAAAAACAACAGCATAAAAGAACATTTACAAATAAAATCATCCATAAAGTAAAAAACAAAACAAAAAACAGTCAATGAGAATTTTTACAAACATAAAATCTGGTGATTACAGTACAGAGCCGTATTTGAAAAATGAAGTCTAGTGGTCATACAAGAACTAGAGTTGGTCCTGGGTACAAGTATAACTTAATCCAATGGTACTTAAAGGTGCCCTGTTTCTGACCTTTAGTAGCACTGTGGAGCATTGTGCACACACACAAAGATGCACATGCACGTGAGTGTACACGTGGGTGATCTGATGCAATGTCCCGCCATTGGTTTCAAACTATTTCAATGATCTACAGGTGGCTTTAATGCAGCATTAATACTCAAAAAATTCGGTTTTGCAAATGTTTTATGAGGAAGAAAATACATTCAACACACATGTTAGACCTCAAAATACACATAATGTATTTTGGTGAGTAACACTCACTGTAAACATAACTTTTGTTTGTTTACAAGGAAACTCCACATGGCACCTTTAAGTGTGTAGGCAACATAAGAGTGAGAGGAGATATCCAACTACCACGTGCTTTTGCGGCATACCTCTGTCATTTCGTTATTTAGACTCCCGAATTTTGGATGGATTAAAATGCACTTGCACAATTTTGTTGAGGTAATCAAAGAAAAGTAAATGATTTAGTAAAAAGGTTTTACAGAATAATGGCAATAGTGAGTGAAGGCTCTTCCAGTTTGCTGTTTGAAGACAGCTGGGTGGGAGGTGGATGAATCACTGGCAACTCACCCACAGCCTTGGCTGTTGCAACTTGCGACTCTAAAAAAGACATAATTTAGGTTTAGTAAGAAGAGAGATGGTTCTTTTGAAACCTACACTACCCTGTTCATGCACTTTTAGTCCCTTTTTTGTATAGTTTCCTTTATTCTCTAGTGATGGCAATGTTAGTCCGTCTGCCAGAGTAAAATATGTCTACAGCTCTTGAATGGATTGACATAACATTTGGTACAGACAGTCATGGTCCCAAGAGGACCATAAAGATTTGATAATTCCCTAACATTTCATTATCCTGTCAACCTTGGCTGTATTCTACACTTTTACCAGGTTTACATGGTGTTGGATAAAAGTACTGTACTGTAGCAATAGAAATACCATCAGACATTTATCGGATGTTAATTACCATTTATATTAATGTCCTATTTTCTGTCAAATCTAACATGATTTTTTTTTGTTAAAGATGTTATAAGGTAAAAAAGCCTAAGGGGTCATACTGTAGTTTTTTAAGAATATATTCGATCCAGATCCGCTCTGACTGGTCAGCTTCCTTCAGAAATACTTTCATTAAGGGACAGGAGCTTAATTAAGCTAAAAAGTTCTTTAGTCCATTGCTAAAGAACTTCAAATAAAGGTCCTTTTGGATTTTTTTTTAAACCTCTGATGCCTTTTGTCCAGTGGTTATGTGACAAATGTAACCACATCACAAATCATCCTCAAGCTCACACTTCAACAGAATGGCTTCAATTTTTCTTCTCTACAATCGCCTCTCATTCATTACAATGGGTCACATTGGAGTAGCTAGCCCAAAAATGCAAATTCACATCCAATTTCATGGATCTGAAAGCACTCAAAATAGCCTGAACCCTGCCATGGAGAAGCACATGGAGGTGCAGAGCCGTGATAGGCTTGATAAGATGATCCAGGGGGTGCAGAACAGCTTGGGTTGTCAGGCATTGTTGGCTTTTAGTGTGTCTAGCTCATTTACGCCCCACCATACTCCAAAGGAATATTGATCAGGAGAGTTTCACTCTCAGTGTGAGTTGAGCAACTCTAATATTCTCAAAAATGTGAACCTGTTTTTTTTTTTTTTAAAGAGTTTAATCTGAATCTGTATGTTGTTCACAACATACCTACTGACGGAAAACATGCCTTAGGGAGAGATGTGTGGCCCTATATTTCTTTGTCATTAATGTAAAATATAAGATCCGATGTAGCTTTTTCCAACACGAACTTTGTGCTCTACAGAAACCACACACGCACACACACACACACACACACACACACACACAGAATCACCTGCTATGACTTAAGTGCATGTCTATGTGTATACGTGTACTTTGCAAAGCTGTAGCAAATGCCTCATCAATACACTACACCTCAGATGAAAAAGATATATAGGCGCACATAATGGTACATGTTGTAAGTGGAGCACATGTTACATTTGTATAAGGTGACAAATGATTCAGCGAACTAACGTCAAACGCCTCACTAGCGCTGGCTTAAGACACCTAAGATCTGACCAAACCTCTGAATGCACGCCAACAATTTACATAGACTCACAATGGAGACACAGACATTACACACGTGACATAGGTAAATGATAAATGGACTGCACTTATATAGCTCCTTTCTAGTCTTCAGAGCACTCAAAGCGCTTTTACACTACAAGCCACATTCAGCCATCTACACGCACACTCACACACTGATGGCAGCAAGCTACCACGCAGGGTGCTGGCGCAGCCATTAGGAGCAATTTGAGGTTCTGTATCTTGCCTAAGGACACATTGACATATGGACTGGAGGAGCTGGGAATCGAACCACCGATCTTCTGATTAGCGGTGGTCGTTTCATATAGTTTGGTGACCACCAGTAAGAGCCGCACTAATTGTAAAACAAACATACCTCCCTGCCCTCCGAGGAAGAAAGAAGATGCAGCATGCCCCAATCTGCTCACTGTGACGTGTTGAACTCTGAGGCATAAAGTTGTGGAAATTCCATGGAGTGTCAGACAGCAGGACTGTAATTAGCTACACATGCTTCCAACAAAATCAACACAAAAGTGATGAACTGTATAAGTGACACTCCCCTGCTCTGAGTATGAATGCATTTTAGCAGTGGACAGACATCGATCCAGGTGAGCAGCTGTTCCCAGCAGCTGGACTAACATTAGCTACAGCCTTTTTCAACTCGTGTAGTATGTTGATACAGCTTGCCAAAGTGCATGTATACATATATACATGCACTTTAGCTGTAGCAGGTACATGGTGAATTTACTGTGCATTACTTGGCTGAATCATTAGGGTGCAGACACACCAAATCTGGCAACGACACACTGGGGGTTTAGGGTTAGGGTGGGTGATGTGGTGGGTAATGTACTGCGAGTTGGGTAGTGCTCGGTTTTTGCTCTGCCGTTTTTGACATTCTCGTTTTACAGTTAAACAGTATCAGTGTTTCCCCTATAATGGCATTTAAAAAAAGTTTTTTTGGCCTGGCAGGGGTTGTTGTTGGCCTGGCAGCCCACCAGGCCAAAAAAACATTTTTAAATGCCAATAATAACTCCAAATACCCATTCAGTCGGAAATCAATAACGTTTGGGAACCTCTGAGCAGGGCTGTTTCGAAATGTGAGTCTGTGTTGTTGCCTGGGAAACTCCTGGTAGCATAGCTCCTTCCAAGGAGTAGGGCAGTGCATAAGCAAGCGAGTGGTTAAGTGAGAGAGCGAGCGGCAGAGAAGTGACAGTGAAATATGTGGCTGTGCACCAAATGTAAACATGCGCTCCTCTTACAACGTGTACCTATACGCATGCCTAGTTATCTATCAAACTGTAAGATGTAGTGTGTTGATGTGGCGTAGCTATGTGTGCATATGAGATTATACACAGGTAGGTGTGGCGGATATGTGGTAGGATATGACCACCACCAGCGCCACACCTATGCCACATGTGTGTGAAGTCTTGTTTCCATTGTGAGTCTACGTGAATTATTGGCGTGCATTCAGAGGTTCAGATCTTAGATGCTAGTGAGGCGTTTGACGTTAGTTGGCTGAATCGTTTGACACCTCATACACACAGACGGCTGTTTACAGAGGTTGCCACACCTGAGCTGCTTCATTTAGGAGTATATTTAGAGGAGCTGCTGCATGGTGGCTGTGAACACAGCTTAATCGCAGGAGACAATTTCATCTGTGGATGTACCTGTGTCTTTAGTCTGTTCTATTTTCAAAGCTGACAACCCTCTAGACTTCAACCTTTTATAGTAAACTGACAATAATTTAAATGATCAATTCAAATTAGGAGAAATATAATTCACTATGTGTACAATAATGAAATTGTTTTTCAATTCAAAACAATGAAAAAAAAGAAAAACTATTTCACATTATTTTTAAGATAAACACCATGTTATACCCATTTTAAGTTCAATTTGAATTTTTTTTTTTATTTCAGATGTTTCTTTTTTCTCCCAAAATAATTTTTATCAGGAAAAATACTGATGTTACAAGCACATTAATGAAAGACTCAGAAGATATTATAGTATTCAGACATACAGTACACAGATCTACTCTCTACTGTCTAAGAAAGCACACACATATACACAAAATGGCTGTCTGTGTAACAGTGGACCAAACATTGGGTGGTTTCATCAAGTCTGAAACTACAGAAAGTCTACTGTAGATATTTCTTATCAGCATTCGGATGACAACAGTGTGCAGAATATAGACTCAAACCAAACGGTTTCACAACATCAAACCATTCAGAATCTTTGCTACTGCAGCTGCTGGGACGTACTGTGTGACTCAGCAGGCAGAGGAACTGCCAGAGCAGCTATAGTTTAATATGTTATCAGATAGCTGGTTACCCTGCTCACCAAGCCAATACAGATTATTGTGTATATCATAGGTAGGAGAAAAAAAGTACTGTTTTTATTATACTATTTTAATAAAGCAAATGAAAAAAAGATGAAACTTTTATGTACGGATCTGCTTCTCTGGGTTTCCACTGCTGCTTTGCTAATATCTGAGCTATGTCTTGTACCATGCAGTATTCTGTTATTCAATCCAATTTTAACTTACATTTTTTATTGTTGTGTTTTGAATTCTTGCAGTAATTAACAGCACTAATGTTACATGAGGATGCGATATAACTCGAAGTTAAGCATGAAATTACATAAGCATCATTAGGGGGCTGATAATGTCTGCTTTCACATACATTTCTGGCACACACTGCACATAAAGGACTTAATAAATTTCTCACATTCACTTCAGCACATCTAAAGGGATCTATAGATGGCTTGTTGGTCCATAGAGACGCTCACTGTGTCTGGTCATGCACATAGAGGTTTTATAAGATTATTAAACACGGATCATCCATAGATTTAGAATTGGCCACTGAAGCGTCCACCCAATCTGTCTGCACCAAAGGAAAGAAAAGAACTTAATGATCTACTAATTAATTTGTGAAGTCATACACTTTCCGCTAAATCACTGGTGAGCAGAAAAATAAAAAATAAATAAAAAAAGCTGCATTTGATTGTGATAATGTAATATAGTCCTGCTGGATGCAATTTCCCATTACTCACAAGGTCTACAAAGATCATGCACTGTATTTATTATGCAGAGGCTCATCCTGCTGTGCTTGTACACTGGAGGTGTCAGTTTTGCATCCTTTCTCCCTGTTTTTGAATTCAGTCTTGATTATGTCATTATATGGCAGCTGCATATTCGGCAGCACTGCTTGCGATATCTCCAAGAGCCACAGCAGGCAAGAAAAGGCGACGTGTTCAAGGATTGCTGTCTCTATTTGCTTTCTCTCAGCAGGTTGTCAACAAGTCTCCATACAAATGATGTTTCAGTCTTAGTCATTTAATTGTTGCTGGTCTGTGTGCAGCGGATGAAACACAGAAAGTGATAACAATACGCAGTTCCAATTAAATTCACTCATGTGTGACTTATACTTGAGGAATTGCTTTCTGCTCCAGTCAGAAGTGTTTAGGACTTTACAGCACCATGTCTGCATTTATGCAAACATAGCAAGAGTGTTTCATGAAAATATGCAAAAGTTCTGCATCATATTGCACTGTTAAACTCTGGTCTGTAGCTGTGTTCTAACCAGATATGAAATTACTAAGCAACCACAGATATGACTTGTAGTGCATTTTTATCTCAGTAAACAACTAGGCGTGTCTTGCTTGCATCCTGTGTGCTTATGGCTTTTGTGAAGAATGAATTGATTATTTTGCTTTTATTGCTTTTGTGTTGTGGTAAACAGACTTGGAGAACTTCAAGACTCAGAGAAGAAGTCCAGTGAGGGTTCGTGAAGGTCAAGGAGTGGTCTTACTGTGTGGCCCACCACCCCACTCTGGAGGTAAGACGGCCTATTCTGCACTTATTTATCATAAGAAGACTTATATTTGAATTGCTACCTCATACAGTTTGTGCTGCAGTTCCACCAATATTCAGTATCAGTGAAGAGTCACTATCTGTCCTACATGTGGAAAATGGAAAATGTCGGCATAGTGTGATATCACTTTTTTCCTTCCTCATCTACTGCCTGTTTATCTGAACTAAGTGGAAGTCATGTTTGTCCTCTCCCTCTCGGATCACTGTTTGTTTGTGTTGTTGAGGTCAGTGGAGTGAGTCATTTTTACTTTGGGACACTCTGGCCTGTCATCCTGATTTTCAATGGGGGCGAGAAAAAAAAATTGGCATGCAGACTGGAGAGGCTGTCTGTGACTGGGGCCCTGCCAGGCTGAGTAATAGAGCTTCTCTCTGAAGGTGCTTTGTTTGCTTCACATCAGCCCTTTGCATCCATGACATTATCAATGGGAGTTAGCATCCACTGCTATTAACTACCACACAGGGGTCTGGAGATAGGCTTTTTTACTCTCTCAGCCAGCGAGGCTGAATGTAATTCTCCACTGTTGGAGAATCTGGATATACTGTAACATACTGCGCTCAGCAGGGGAGACAGGAGCTTCCAGCCATTATTTTCAAAGATGAGTTTTAAAGAGCGTAGTGATAACATTTTTACAGTAAGTATTCACTGGCTCAGACCAAATTATCTTCTCAGTTTCATTTTTGTTTTAAAAAGCACCGACTCAGATATATTTTGTGAGAGTTTCCTGTGATATTTCACAAGGAAATGGTATTGAAATCAAAACACTTATATTTCCAGTTGACTCAGAATATAGAGCCAGATTGTAACAGATGTCAAAAAGCTGTGATTAAAATTTCTTTTTCTAAGGGTATTTGTTTTACATATGTAAATTGAGTTTTGTTTGATGTATTGCATTAGAGTTGTACATTAATTAACATGAACATGAATGTTGTTATTTTATTTATTTATTTGCCATATCATAATAACAAATATATTGTTATGTAAAAATGCACATGATATTTATGCTGTGATAATGATTTTGGCCACATCACTCACAAAATCCTGCTAATGGTACAACTTAAACAAACCGGAATATGCCATTGTCCTGAAAGTAAAAGTAATCTTATTTTATGATTATGCGAAAACAAAAGAAGCAATTTCATAGATAAATAGTAATACAGTATGACATCAGGAAGCAGCTACCAAACAGTTATGGCTGCTGGATGTTATTTGTACATATTGAGCACAAACTATTGCCTGTTATCATTCAGGGTGAAGCTTAGTCACCTAATTCATGTGCTGCTGCTGTGTGAAACCATGTTCAGCTGCTGCACTGAGAATCATTTGAGGTGTTTTTTGTCTTTATCACAGTCACTTGCAAACCTAACAGTAGGCCTACATTTGTAGTGCTTTGTTCTGTACAGTATGTGTTACAATGAGACATCTCACTCATGGGCCATATGCTTACATTTGGCAGCCTCCTAGTGTAATGGATTTTTTTAGACACATCCCCTGGTGCAACGTGTCCAAATGCCAACATACACTCTAGCCAGCTTAAAATCAGAACAGCAGCATTTTCAGGGACGTTGGGTTGTAGTAGTAGTGTAATGACAATGTCAACAATTATTTTAAAAATCTGGGCACAATTTTAATGCAGTATTTTATTCATTATTTGCGGGGAAACAGTACTGAGTTTGTCAGGAAACTGTCCCATATGCAAAATAATGTCTTTCTATTTAGAAGCTTGTTTGTTATGAAGGCAAATCCAGCATGCACTAGGCAAATGTTTACAATTTAAAAGATGAAGATGCTTCTTTTATGTGCGTGCACTGACAAGGAATGTGGCACTCTCTGGACAACCTTTTGGATTAAGCAGCTTTTTAGCAATGGGCACAGAAATGAGTCAACACTGACTGATCTCTCCTTGGATAGATTACACTTCCCATATCTTTTTTGGTAATTTGCACACAGCACACAAACAGGCTACAAGTATTATTTGCAAGCCAATCAGAAAAGGGAGGGGATTTACGTAACCAACAATTCATTTAGTCACTTGGAAATGTATTGACGTAGTTTAATGAGTCACCTTGAGTCATAAAAATAATCTGGATTGCTTGCTTGTTTAATGGATGCCCGAGTCAGTGTAGGTTATATCATTTAATTCAAATTTAAATTCATTTTGTGTATACGATGGCTATGTATTGTGTATTTATAATCATTTTAAATGTTGTATACAGTCATTACAACACGTTTCCTAGTAGTTAAAGTTATTCATATTGGAAGTAAAGCCATACAAAGCATGAACTTGCAATATTATTTACTGTAGGTATTTGTTTTATGCAGAGCAAGCAATTCTTTGGTAATTTCCCATCGTTTAAGAACAAATTGGTAAATGTGGATTTAAATGTAGGCACTGAAGCCAATATCAGTACAAATGTGATTTAATGTTAATTAAATTTAATTTTACCAAGGTGTGCAATTTATGGGCTGCCAAACAGACAATTTTGAATCATAATTAATTTATTTGCAAAATGTTCACGTTTTTTCCTGATGCCAATTGTGTAAATTAGGACACAATAACAACTGACTTTGCAGTAGAAGTAATGTACATAAAGTTACATACAATATGGCACAAGAACAACGGGGTGCGACAAGGAAAGTATAAGAGAAAGTCCAAAAATATTTTACTTTTAAGTTTAAGAGATCCTGTATTACATATAAGAACCAGGCCAAGGACAGGTTTGACTTAAGGCAGTTAGTTATTTTCACATTTTAAAACCTGAAGAATGAATCAGGAGTGCTGCTCTGCTCTGACAGAACTGGAGGGGCTGAATGATCTTGTCTGGAGGTAATAATATGAACATCACACCTGCATTTTAAAGCACCGAAGCATATTAGATGAAGACACCGTTTATTTACATTAACAGCAAGTAGGATCTTCTCTCCAGTGTGGAACTTCTCAATGTGTTTGTCATTTGAGTCCTTTGAAACTCAAACTAGAATGTAACGTCTCTATATAAACTAATTTTCATAACATTCAGGAGATCCCCCCGGCCTCTGTTGTTGCACTTTGTTCAAGAACTCCAGCTGCTTTGTTGTGACTGAGATCTTGCACATTTGACAATATCGCACTTCAGGGATGTTTACAAAGAAGTATGCCACAGTGTGTTTGTGTGAAGATTTGACTAAATCATTAGAGATGCTATATCTGAGACTTGCTTTTGTCTCCAGGGAAATGTAAATAGATTTATTCAATAATTCATGTTCATCTTGTCTGTCATTTGTTACCTAAATTTACTGCTTTTTATTTAGTTCCAAACTCCCTTTGGACTTTTCTCCAACATGACACTGATCATTTGGGACTAGAGTCCTGAAGGGGTTGTTGTCAGTAACCCACACTGTTACATTGCACCTGGCCCATATCTGTCACATCCAGTCTGATACCAAACCTTTACCTGCTCTTAAAGGGAAACTTGGACTTCAACCTGGACCCTATTTTCTCATCATTTTGTGCCTAAGTGACTAATGGAGACAACAATTTTTGAGACTGGTCCGGTATTGAGCGAGAGCACTACAGCTGGCAGCAGCGAAACGGGCTGCAATGTAATCCTTTGGGGCAATTGTGCCCTGTCAGTGTCCTTTCGCTAAAACTGCTTGTTTTTGCCACCGACAGGCTCAGATTGTTATAAGTGTCTGAAAACATTATGGAAAGGACCATACAGAGAAATAAAACTTCTTTCTTTATGTTTCGCTTGATCTGGTCTGTTTGTTATTGTGTCTAACCGAGTCTTGCTCAAGGAGAAGTCTCACTCTGAAATCTCGCGAGAGTTGTTGCAGGAAGACAACGGTGGAAACTTGAGTTGGAGGAGAGGAGTGCCCGGAAGAGTTTGTTATGTTGGAGCACAGAAATGTAGCTTAGTGTTATCAAGGTTTTCAAAGTCATGGCTGAATTTACTCTTGAGATTTAGGAGCAAGACTTCTCCTTGAGCGAGACTTTGTTAGACACAGTAACAAACAGACTGGATCAAGCGAAAGGTAAAGAAAAACATCTTATTTCCCCGTACGGATCCATGATGTTCAGCCTGCCAGTGGCAAAAACAAACACTTTTAGTGGGCGTACATTTATGGGGTGCTATTGCCCCAAAGGATTACATTACAGCCCATCTCTTGGCTCCCAGCTGAAACGCTCTTGCTCAATATTGGACCAGTTTCAAAAATTGTTTTCTCCATTAGTCACCTAGAAACAAAATTATGGGAATATGGTGACTGAGTTTAAAAAGCCCGTAGTTTCCCTTTAGAACAGAATAATAAGTACAACCATGCTAACATAAATTCTGTAGGCCTGTTCAACATTTTGCCATCATCATTTTATAACCTTTGATGACACAAAAATGCCACAGAACCACTTAAACCTACATTGTTATTGGAGTAAATGCTTCCTCTTCCATGTTAAAACAATGTATTAATTTAATTTGACTATGGTACAGACTTATGTTTATGCACACTGGGTAGCAAATGTTTTTGCTGTTGGCTCCATTACTCAATTTGCTACAATGCTCCTTGAAGGTTAAGCACAGAAATGTTGGCCCATTCATTTAAGGACATTAAGTTGTTCTCACAGTAACCCTCCACACACAGATAAAAACTGCAATGGAGATAAATGTATCACGTTACTGATATTTCATGTCACCTAGCCAAAGTTGTTTTTTTTTTTCAACATGAGCCAAAATAAATCAGGGGATATTATGAGCCTGTCAAATGCATTTCTGTCTTTTTTAAGAAACAATCTGCCACAACGTACAAGTAATTTCACTTAAAGAGTTCTTCAAAATTCTGTACAGAAACTGTGTTTGAGGAAAAGTAAGTCAAAATAATGCCATGGACTTTATGAGGTAGAGATGTCCAGCAAATATAATTTAGTATAATGCGGGGATATCCAAAATCCAATATGCATTATCAATGCCCAGACTAACTGTCAACTATAATTTTACTTGGTGAATGGTGATAAATTGCTAATCTTGTTTAGATTCATTCAAACTGGGTCAGTTCCCTTCCCTGCTGTTTCCCTCATATCAAATAAACACAGCCAGAGCCTGCATTTGGACAAGCGACCAGTAATGTACAGTCTGCTTTTATTTATACCAACAGCCCCTTCATTCCTTCTTGTTGTGATGGATCATAGCTGTTCTCTGGAGACCTAGCACAGTGCTTGGAATGATCCATTTTCTGACAATATTTTCAGCAGCTGTCATTGTAGATTATGCCTATTGATAGAGATGTTGAGGATGCTGAGACACTCTTTAGGATGAATCACATCCAATTTTCTAACATCTTTGCTGAAAGGTAAGCCTGACCATATCTGCTATGGTAATAATGTATCCCTCCTACTTTCAGGTTCATACACACACAAAGACACACTCTTAATGGTCACATTCTCTCGTCCTCATTCAGAACCGTATTTAGACTACACATATGAATAGTGATATTGTACCTGATTACTTTCATCCACTGGATTCTTTTTAGGAGAAAACTGTGAAGAAAAGCAAATAAATAATTTGGATATCAATGTTAGTGACAGGAACTGTTTTTTAAAAAGTAGAAAAATGCCTGATATGTGTTTATAGTATCATAAAAATATAGTTTGATTTTACAAAGGAATTGGTTTAGCAGAGAACCATTACTGTATATTGTCACAGGTGGGAAAAAGACTATAAAGACTAAAAGAATAAAAAAGAATGCAAGACACATTCTCTCATAAAGGGGGGCAGGACATAATTCATGATCAGCACAATACAGCCTTAGACAAGGATCTGCCTCATCTCCCCTTTAAAGGATTTCAGTATCCCATGCATGATTCAGGAAGCCATTATTTCATTTTAACGATGCCTCAAAACCCACCGGACAGCTGCAGGAAGTAGTTTGGTGCGGCCAGGATGCTCTACAGTTGTGAACAGTTTGAAGTTGCACTTTGAAAATGACCAAAATATTGTCAAGTATCCAGGCGTTCTTCCACTGCACTGTACTGTATTTGCATTAGATGCCTGTCTGTGTCATCCTTTGCTTTGAGAGGGTCTGAATGACTGCGGTTAGGCCGGGACCTAATGCATCTGACCTCTTTTCACTAATGGAAGCGGGCCTTTTAGATTTACTCAAGGCTGAAATCACTTGTTCTCTCTGTGTAGTGCATCTACCCCAAAACAGAGGCTGCTCACTGGCTAGTAAAAACACATATAGCTTGCAGGGATTTTTCCCATGTGCATGACCTAAGCCATTTCATAGAGTGAACTTGTTGTGTGTTATGAATACAGATAGGTAGCCCTGGTTAATGGCTGTTACTGCCAAGGGAACAGACTTGCGAGCACAAACTTTGACACCGGTTGTGCATATACTTTTCTTTGAAGCAACACACACTTGTGCAAAACCCCACTCTTGATTCAGTATGTCCTTGGTCTGTCATGTTCTATTTCTCTTTCCTCCTCTCAGATCATTAAGGGGGAATTGATGCTCCCTGTTCATTATACAAGGGCTAAATGGAACTACAATGAAAATCTGCCACTCACCGTCACTCATGATTGCATTATTCTATGACAGCCCATCTGCAGAAGGCTCTCAAGTCAAATCATCAAGTACAACCAATGGTGCTTTCCACTTCCTATTTCCTGTTTCCTGTTTCTCACCATGAATCTTTAACTAACCAATTAGTAACCTCTTATTTGCTGTTGTTTCAGTTTGTTGTGCCCTGCACCTTTGGAAGATATTGTTTCAAAAACAGACATTAAATATACATGACCTTGTCAGGATGAGAGCTGGGATATATTATTTAGAGGAGAGGAGGATATTACAGCTGTTCCCTCTGTGGGTCTGATGGATCAAGTCAGGAAGCTATAGTAGATACAAGTCACGAAGGCTAGGTTGGAGTTCAGGGCAGGAGAACAAGAGAAATACATTGAAAATGAAATGTAACTCCACTTATTACAGTATCTGTCTCAGTGAGTCTGTGAAAGTCATCAAAGGTATAGTTCATTTTCTGAAACATTTTTATTCATTTTCTTGCAGAGAGTTAGACGAGAAGCTTGATACCATTCACTCTACCACTTTCTCATGTCTGTTTGTTATTGGAATATATTGTATGTATGTTTGAGGATATAAGTGGAGCCACGATACGGTTAGCTTAGCCTAGCTTAAAGACTGGGAACCGGGGGAAAGAGCTAGCCTGGCTCTGTCCAAAGGTAAAAAAAAAGTCAACCAATCAACAAACTCTAAAGCTCACGAATTAACATGTTACATCTCAATTTTTAATCCATTATAAAAAACAAAGTGAAAAAAATGAGAAATAATAGTGACGACAAAACTCCAGGAAGTCACTGCTCCTAGCCAAGAAATAGTCCAGCAAATAACGCCTCCCTTGAAACCGCAAATTGTAATTTAAAAAGAAATTTTTTTAGTCACCAGACAGACATGAGAATGGTATTTTTTTATGAAATATCAAACCATTCCTTTATTTCCAAAGCACATCTTTAGAATGTTAGCAAACGTACTGTATGAAAGCAGCAGGAGGGTGTTCACACAAGATTTCATATATCATAATGTTTATACACATTGTTATATTGAACATATGGCAAGTTGTAAAGCAGGAAACATTGGTGTATCTGGCACAAGTTTTAATCTCATGTTGTCTTCTCTGGATGATCACAAAGTTAGGTTGTTTTCTACCAATCCAACCCACATAAAAACACCCACTCTGTACTTAAAAGGAGCATCCTCGCAGGCGCATCACAAGTTCTCAAGATTCTATGTCAGAATGTGATTTGCAAGGTTTGCTGTAATATGTCAAAGCCCACACATCCTCTTGCCCCCTAACGAGCAGAAGTGAAGAATTCTGAGTCAGTAGATGAGCGTCCAACTCACATCTCAATTATTCCCTGTACTGTAGTGCCGAGTCATCGCTTAGACAAGTTTTTACCAACGGCCAAGATTGCTTTTGGGACAGGGATCCAATATGGTCCAGAGCAATCTATCCTTGTGTCAATATGTCAAAACACCATCATTCCTTTTTATAATGTTACTGATTGTTAGTACAAAGGCTCTCTGACTGCACTCCATTTGGTTGATAGTACTGGGAGTCTTTCCCAGAAGCTTGTTATCTGGGATGATGAATAGTAGACTAGGTGGTACCAAACTGAATAACATGATCTGAAATACATTGGTTTTATTGGGCATAATACAGTGTTTTATGCATTATCTGCCACTAAGGGGTTGATTTAAGGTCCTCTGCTACTACATGACAGCCATAAAGGGAGAGTGTTTTTTAATGTACAACCACTGTGTCTGTGTTTTTAAATAAACTCTTATTAAGTAATACATCCCAAAAAGAGGCACCAAAAATAAACAACAGGCTTACTTTAACTTTAAGGTTACTTTACACTGAAGGACTATGATTAGCACAAATACACTTAAAGTAAGGCTCTCCTCAAGGGTTGCAACGAACATTTATTTTCATTATCTATTAATCTACTGACTATTTTCTCAATCAAGCAATTAATCATCTATAAAAAAGTCCAATTTCAAGTAGCTCAAAGATATTCAACCAGCAAATATTGACGTTGGAGAAGATGGAACCAGTGAATTTTTGCATCCAAAATTACTTAAGTGAATAATCGACTATCAATATTGTTCCCCAATAATTTGCCTGTAGATCACGTACTTCAGCTTTACACACTTTCTCCTTACACTTGCATGGTCATTTTGCTACAACCACAAACAGAGGCCATATTCAAATCAAAAACAGCACTGCGTTAAAGAAATGCGAAGGACTGCGTTAGTGGATGGTGTGATGCTTCAGGCACTGGAGAGAAAATGAAATACAGTATGAGTACAAACAGTACAAATGCAGTGGTCTAATTAAAATTAATGAGGAGGCTGTGTTTTTTGACACAGTGCTGTTGTTGGTATCCTAATGTCAATTAGTTTTCGGAGAGGTATGAATGTTGTAGATGTAAATATCCAACTTTCCTGAAAAGCCAATCATTCATACTCGTAGCATCATCATTCTAACGTAGTGAACCTGTGAAACTTTTACCATATTAAGGACATTTATCCAACAGTGAGTGAGAGTAATTGCTCTTCAATTATAAATTGTGTTTTTAATCATGGAAGTCTGGCACTCAGTCCGAACCACTAATTGCTTTATCCCTGAAGGCATCCACTCAAATTGAAGTGATGAGATTGCTGATGCGGCACACATTATCTGTACATGGGTATAGATGATGAATAAATACACTATGTGTTTTTGACCTGTGTGCTTCACACCCATTATCCCCAACTTTGTTCACAGAGCTTACCTTCACATGGATCTTCAATGAGTACCCATCGTTTGTCATCCAGAACACACGACGATTCGTGTCCCAGAAGACAGGCAACCTCTACATCGCCAAAGTGGAATCCTCTGATGTGGGAAACTACACTTGTGTAGTCACCAATACAGTCACCAAAAGCAGTGTTCAAGGACCACCAACACCTCTAGTGCTGCGGGTTGATGGTATGAGACGACTCCACTTACTATACATAGAGCGCAAAGTAGGTATAGACTTTTTTGAGAGATGAAAATTTGATTTTACCAGCTGGAATGATAACTGTTGCCAGCAAATGTAATCAAATGTAGCTTATTTATATCTGAGACGTGGCTTAACTACAAAATAATGCTATTTGCTGTTGTCTGTTCAGTGTGTTAACTATACTACTTAGGCTCAGACAAAGATGGTTTCGGGAAAGGAAACACCACTCTGCATTGTTAATATATTTGAAAGGGGAGAAAGTAGACAATGTGGATTTGCTGCTCAGTAAGTCCATTCGAGTGGTGAGTCTCTTGGTTGAACTATCTAGCCAATCACGTTATCAAAGTTTTCTTTGAGGTTGATGTTAATATGGCTGACTGGATGGATTGGAAAAGACAACCCTGGGAGGACTGCTGTCATCCTCACGAGGCAAAACAAGATATGTTCGCAATTATGCTTTCTAGATGTTTGATGCCGCGTAGACCACCAATACAGGCCTGGAGTGTAATTTATAGAAAATAACTGAATTTTAAATCAAAATCCCAAAAGTGGTCAGAAAAAATCACCATGAGATACAATATTTTCCCCTAAGCCTTCAGACACAGTACAGAGTTATTGCCAATGTGTCTGCCAAGTTATTGCCAACACAATCATGACTTCTGTGATTCTTGACTCTGATTTTGTTTCTTTCTGACATTTTCAGGCTTTGAGCTGAAAGAATTCCCTTCAGATATACGTGGCATCAATTCTATATTTCTGTTTGCAACTCCAGGTGTGATGGGTGAATATGAGCCAAAGATCGAAGTGCAGTTCCCTGAAGTTGTTCCTGTCGCTAAGAGCTCAACTGTCAAGCTGGAATGTTTTGCACTCGGAAAGTACGTCCCACTGTGTATTATTATACCACGGTCTTGACTACACCATTAGTTGTTTACTGTACCAATCTGAGCTGCATGGTAATGTGTAGGGTCCCTGTGAAGTGATTTTGAGAGCAAAAGATTTCTCATTCTGACTTTTTCTTGTTCTGTATGCCAGAGTTTAAAGACTATACAGAGAAGGAACACTCACCAGTTAATTTTTCAGAATAATTATAGATTGACATACTCAACAGTGTTTTTCAGTATTCACTGATATCATATCTATGTCTTCGACTAAGCTTAACCCCTCAATAAAACGTTCTTCAGAAGTGTTTTTCATTTCGTGGCCTTGCTGTGTGTTTTATTTCCTCGCCTTTAGCCCAGTGCCAACCATCAGCTGGAGAAGAGTGGATGGAGCCTCTTTTGGCAGGAAGGTGGACATAAATAAAGCAAGCGGAGTTTTAGAGATCCCTTACTTTCAGCAGGAGGATGCGGGGATATATGAATGTGTGGCTGAAAACAGCAGAGGAAGAAACTCGGTTAAAGGAAAGCTGTCTTTCTATGGTGAGTTGGAGGATGGTTTCGTTGACTTTGATCTAAAACTTACCCTGTCTTGGGAAAAAAAACACTTAATGCCATCAACCTTCCAGTTGTCTTCCTAACATATCATGTACATTTATAGACTTTTACCAAATCTTCTGCCCATCGATTCATAGCTTCAGTTAAAACCCCTCAATAGTTCTTCATAGTACTGAGCACAATTGAAAATCTTGCAGAATAAAAGTGTAGTTTTGGTGTGAGTCAAACAAAAAGTTTTATTTGTTGTCAAGCAATCTGTAGCTTTTATTAGTCTCCATATATAACTGCATCATATAGTGGAATGTGGCAGTAAATTAATCTATTACCAGTAGTTCATTTCTGACAAGCTCTTCATTGTGCCGGCGGCTAACATGGGGCTGTAGCGCACACAGATTTATACCACCTTTCAGGGAGAGGTGATTTTTCCCTCACCAACACTGGACTTATGGCCCACATTCTGAGAAAGCTTTTAATGGCCCTTGATGAAGGATTTTTATAGTTTCTCTAGCCATTATTTTGCAGTTTATGCATTGATGATGTCTGCCCACAAGGCCCTTTAGAGACGTGCTTGACTGAAATAATCAAATCCAGATTTTTCTTTCCTGTGAAGGAGGATGCCTTTGATATGATAATACAGGTTTTTTGCAGCACCTGTGGGTAAGACGAAATGCTCACAGTACCTGTAGGTAGGCTGAGGATTAAATGTGCTTTACTTTAAAGAGACGTGCCTGTTCATAGAGCATTATAGCATCGCAGGACTGGGTCTTAACAACTTAGAGATCCTAAAACAAGGGAAAATGGTGTGTTTATGTAATAGTCATTTTGTAAACAAGGTCATAACTTTTCAGTAACTTGTGGCTATCACTGTGGTACTATGTTGCATGGCCTCTACACCTGTGCTCCGTTGTAGTTGTATGGAAGACATGTTTCTCCTTGTAAGATTTAAGTTTCTTCTCAAAGCCAGGGAACCTGGCCGGCTGCCAGGTGATAAAAATCTGTAATCTTATTTTAAACTCCCATAGACAGGAGCTCGCGGGACATCCATCAACTCTATAGAAGAATAGGAGAATCAATACGGGGATGTGGTGTTTGCAGCATCCAACCAATGCTGGCAAAGGAACAATAAAGGGTGGCGTCTCTTTCAATTTCCCTCTTAATTGTCCTTCTGTAATTCCAGGGGATTTATGAAATCATGGTTTAGCAGTTGACTGCATTTGAATAGGCTCACAGGAGATCAGATTGACTTTGTATAGAAGCCGTTTGCATCATGTCTTCCTTTCTATTATGTTATGTCTGACGGTCTCATTTGTAATATCATTAACAGAGTGTCATGTTGTATTTGTTTTTGTCTAGTGATGTATTTTCAATTCAGTACTGCTTGCTCGCTTCCAAATATATTTATTGTACAATTTCTTTTCATAAAAAGAACATAAAGAGAGCTTGTTTTTTGATAACAAAATATTATCTCAATTCTCATATGGGGCTGCTGAAGACTTTGTCTCTGAAAGCTTTTTAAATATTACTGTTCTTAGCAAGTATAATGCACTTCAGGCAACCCATGCTTCACTGTTACCAAAGATATTAAATTCAAAAAACTAATAATCAGCAAGAAACACCTTAATTCATTTTTGAAAAACACTGTAGTTGGTTTTATGCTTCCAAGCCTTTTTTTTTCATCTAATGGTTTCATGATTTTGCCTTTTAATTTGACAGGAATATAGTTTCTAAAAACACACAGGATATGACAATCAACTGTTAAGTCAACTTCCATGTTAAAAAAAAAAAAAAAAAAAAAAGTTGAGCCCCCTCTAATGCCCCCAGTGCACATCATGACTGAATTAAACAGTTTCACTCATAACATTCATAGCCGCATGACGACCTAGTGATAGGAGAGACTGTATTTTGTACAGAAAACCCTTGGTTTAAGTCCCCCTGTGTGGGTGAGCATTTGGCCTGCTAAAAAGTCCTTGACACTGAATGTGCCATGGATACTGTTCTAGCTGTAACTATACTCTCATGTCCCCGAAGAGAGATAAGATAAAAGGCTGTTTCAGTATAGAAAAATTAATCACATTATAATTTTTAATATAATTATTAAATTATCAAAGTAACACAGCCAGGAAGTGGGAAAGATTGACTCAACTACCTCTCTTCCCTTTACCCTGGCAGGGCGTCCTGTATTTATGGGGGTGCTTCACAAGAACCATAAATCTTCTTACACTGTCACCAGAGATAAGGTGCTAGTCATTTATGTGACACCAGCACCACCATCATAAATATAGAGGCATTTTCTCTATGGATTTCAGATGTTTCAAAAGACAAAAAGGGAATATGACCTGTGTTATTAACTGCACAGCAAAAAAAAAGAATTACAACCTATTCGTTGTAAGCATCACAAGAATATATAATTATTTCATATATGTATATATATATATATATATATATATATATATATATATATATATAATTAAACCTGATTCCTATAAAATATCTGTATCAAATGGTTTATTCAAGCTGGCTGTGGCAAATCCAATAGCTTATCTTTTAGCTTTTAGCCTTACAGTGAATAGTTTCAACCGTTTCAACTATTGATCCTACCTAGTTTTACTATTATACAGTTGTTTTTATTTATATGTTTTTCAAGTAGAGGGCAGCTTTGGGTTAATTGGAAGTGGATTTATGCTTTGTGCCCTTGGATGCTTCTTTAATGAACTAATTGACTGCTTGGTTGGTTCATTGATTTATTCTGAAACTGCTTTGTACGGTTAATGCTCAAGCATCTGTGTAGCGTTGAAGTGTTCATTTACAGTATGTGGTATGTGACCTCACAGCTGCACCTCACTTGACTGAGAAGCCTCAAGATGTTCAGAAGACCATTGATGACACTCTGGTATGGGAATGCAAAGCCAGCGCCAAGCCCAAACCCTCTTACCGCTGGCTGAAGAACGGAGAGCCTCTGGACCCTATGGAGGTAATGGATTTATTTTTTAAAGTTTTTAAATATTGCTTTTATTGACGAAAACAAAGAAATGAGCACAGACAAAAGAATGATTGCTCAATTCCCCCACACCATGCAGCACTGATCCCCTTCAAGAGTACAACAAAGATGGAAAGAAACAAATTAAAAACAGAATAAAACTAAAAGCTGGAAAAATGAAACCAGGTGCAGCCACACATCAGCCATCAGAGCATCCTCCACTTTTTCATATCGTAGTGCCAAATATTGCAGAATGTTTGGTAGAGTAATGAGATATTGACTGTATTGCCAAACTAGACTAGACTACCTCAAATTATACTTGTGCAAATCACCTCTGGTGTTTTTTCCAATCCTACTGCAGTATTTGGTTAATCCGCTCCCCCAACTTTGGATAGTTTTAGAAATTTCATACATTGTTTACCGCTTCATTGTTTCCATCACATTTAAGCCAGAAGCTGCTATGTTAGTCCCCACACAAACCTGTGCTTGGTTACCAATAACATAAAATCATTAATTTTTACCCTCCATCTTTAATCAACACTTATGAAGGTGTTTAACACTCTTCTGACAAGAAACACATTAAGATTGCTGAAAGCTGCAAGGCTCCATCTAACAGGCTGGTATTAAATCATATTGTTATTGTTAGCAGAGGGTCGATTTTTTTTTTTTCATTACAACAGCCCCTAAGCTGGACAAATAGTGGAAATGAGCACAATTTAATATGTAAGATGAAAGATAATAAGATTACAGTAGATTCAGAACCAGCTTACTTAAAGTGTGCACTGTGTTACCTCACCATTTGTTGCATTCATTTTCCTGAGAAGCAAAATTGCTCCAACTCATAGGCTTGTATTTGGCAAGAACATGTCACTTTGAAATAGCTGTATTTGCTTGGGACTAAATTTGGCTTCAAAAGAGTGTGTGTATGTGTTGGGGGAGGGTGTTTGTGTTTTGCAAAGAAGCCAAAGTGATGCCATTTTCAGCCTGTCATCAACTAGGGACTGTTGACAATTTAGTGCTCAATCTCTCCTATCTGCTACTCTCAATTTTATCATTAAGTCTCTTCTCTCTGGGGAGGGTGAAAAAATGCCTTATCATCCAAAATACATTTCACATTTAGGCAATTTGCCTCGTTTTGTGTTATTGTGCCGTTCGGGTGAGTGTGCTTTCTGCCTAAAAAGAACAGCTCCAGTGAATCACAGCCACTGATAGTGTCAGTGTTTGGACTGGGTAATGAGCCCAAAACTGGACTGTTGTCTTTAAAGGTGGGTATAGTTTTCTGTTACTTTGATTGAGAGTTAACATAATATTCGAAATCTGGGGCACTTTAATTAGAGATCTGAATCACTATGCACTCACAGTGAAGAAGATTACACAGCTTTGCACTCTAAATGGCTCGCCATCATGATACAGAAGTAGTTATCCGCAAATGGACATTTCACTCTCTGTCATTCGTGGCTGTCTATTTTGTTAATTTTGAAGGGCGTAGAAAAGGTCACTTCCTCTATTTGCCACACATCCTTAACCACAGGAAACCCTTATCACTCCACCTGCGCATTTCCAGTATTGATTTGTAAATAACATTGTAAAAATTCCTTTGGCGGTTGGCCAAGGTAACATATTCTCTGTACATGTGGCTATATTAATGAGGTGGGGTGTTACCATTTTCAAAATGCCACCGTCAACAGCGGCAACAGTAAATCAATTTCCAAACCCAAAGGTCAGCGATGTAGAAAGAGAGGGAGAAGGAGAGGAAGGCCAAGGGGGCCATTTGTTATTCCTCATTAGAATGGATCAGTCCTCCTTTCACTTTCTCGCTCTCTTTATCTCAGTATCTCTTGTGCTCTCTTTCTCTTTCTTACGGCCTCTTTCAAGCTTTTTTTCCCCTCCCACTCCCCCCCCCCCATCTCTCTCCATTTCACTTTGGGCCCCCTCCAAGGGAATTAAATGGCGCAGAGGAGGGCTGTCACTTCAAAATGTCACCCCGGTGAAACAAGGACCCACTCACGCTTGTATTTTTCAACTCTACCACCAGCCTCCCCCTTTAGTTACATACATGAGTGCGTGTTTTTGAGATTTCTCTACCTTTGACCTCCAAAGTCACGGACCTGACTTCTGAGGCGCATTTATCACACATTAAATGCACCACTACAATCAGCAATAGGATAATTACATCACCAAACAGAGCGTCCATGATTTGCCTTTATACAGTTCAACTTGAAACAGTGCTGGTATCAGAGTAGAGTCAAGCATAATTAATGATGGCCATGAAGCAGACGAATGCCACCATTTGTCTCCAGCGCTAAAGAGATTGTGATAGAGCCACCACTGAGTCTCTGAGGGTTTTTCAACAGGGTAGTGGGTACAGAATAGCGCAGTGTGGCACCAACCCATGCACTTACACAGATCTCTTTCATCTCTTTCATCCCCCTGGGCCCTTGCACTGTGTAACCTAAAAAGGACCATCTATCATCTATTCAAAGTCTCTATGACTCGCTCTCTCTCTCTCTCTTGCTCTCTCTCTCTTTCTGTTCCTCGCTCTTTCTCTCTCTCTATCATCCTTTTTTCCCTTGAACACACATATAAGCACCCAGTCCCGGCCAAAAACCCAGGGACTTGTTGTGTTCCACTTGGAAACTGCTTCATCCATCCTCACCCAGGACCCCCTCTGGTGGTGGCTTTAGTGCCAGGTCAGCCGTGTGTCCATCGTGTGACTGGGCCTCAGAAAGAGCCCTGTTTGAAGATCCTCAGCCGTGTCACTGACTGATGTTAAGGGACAGTCCTTGTCTTTTCAAGTGGCAGTGCTGTAATGATTCCGCACGACAGACAGACCGGCGGCAGGACCCTCTGGACTACTTTGTCAGTGACATTAAAAGGTCCAGCTACACTCAGTGGGAAAGATCAAGGGCAAGAACAATGAGTGCTGCCACACTTAAATTGACACAACTATAAAAAGGGAGCAGAAAGCTGTGCCAACCCTTGTAAAGGTCAAAAGAAGCAGTGGGGAGAGAAGAACTTTGTTTGGTTTTTCTATTACTGTGTACTCTGTAGGCATTTTAATTGCATGTATGTATTTTTAAACAAACAGCTTCATATACCGAGCATTTTTTCTCTGCCACCTAAGACTCTGTGATACTTGACAGAGTTCAAAATAGCCTGCATGAAACAGCTTATTCCTCACTAATTCTTCAGAGGTTTGATTTCAACCACCGTTTGATAATGTCGCAGTGCTATGTTAAGCAGAGGGGGGTTACATCGAGTCACTACGGGACTATTAAGACCACAGAAAATTAGCAGTGTTTCAATTATCAACCCCTCCGAGGAGAGAAAAAGTGTGGCTAAAGCTTGAATTAGATCAGGCCATTTGTCAAAAATGAACATAGTTGGCATCATAGTACTTAAAATGTCCATATATAGCCCTAATTACCCACCTCAAAGCAGTTTTAGTCTAGTATTCTCATATTAACACCTAGTGTGTGACACTGTTATGGCACTAATTGGATTGTTTACAGAATTTCCTTAAAAATGGATTATATTTATACATTACTTATATAAAGTGAAGAGTTTGCAGTCAACAAAAAGTGATGTTTTTGCTAATGTTTAATAGTTGTTGACTTCAGATGTCAAAACCTGTAGAACCTGTAGTGTTTAATTTATGTGTGTATGTGTTTATGTTTTTCCATCTCAGTTCAGTCTAAATTAATGTAAATTCTGCAAACGCTGCTTCAAAGAAGATAGATAAATAAGTATAATATAGATAGATATAAAAGGCTTAAAAGGCTGATGTAATACCTGAGAAGTAATAGAATTTACAGTGACATTTTATTACTTTATGTGACCCATTTGTTGACCCATATAAAGCAACAGTACAATAATGCAAATGGCTATTAAAAATGTTTCTTATATAGTAAACCATATACAAACAGTGCAAAAGACATTCTAGAGTAAGTATCAAGTATAAAACAAGTCAACCTGTGTGTCACCAGTAAACTTAAGATAACATAAGATAAGATAACATTTGAGGGAATTATACAGATAACTGGCTTATCAAACTGAAATGCGTATGTACATGAGAAATACTAGAATCTAGTTTGTCTTTTCTCTGTCTTCTGTTTACATAGTGTTATTCTGTTAGTATATTTTAGGAATTAATGTCAGATTTGCTTGAAGATCATCCAGTGACATCTCTTAGGCAGTATTTTAAAGGCCATAATGTCTCAAGAGAATCTAAAGCTGTTAGCATAACTTGTTATCGTGCAGTTTGGATGAATGCTCTGGGTATTTATCTTTCTTAATCAACAGAGGCTCATCAAAATTGGGTTTGATGATTAAGCTCCTCTAATCAATATTTTTTGTATTCACAGTGGATAACTACTGCACACTGAAGAAGGCATACATCTGTGTATTTTTCTCCTGTGCTCAAGTTTGATGAAGCAAACTAAATAAAGGGAACAATCTGACTGATTTGAGTGTGCAAACGCTTTCATGTGCTGCTTTGAACTTTGACTTTGGTTGCGTGCACCCCAGTCCCCCGTTTTGTTTTTGCTTGAGTGCAATGTTTTTTACTTCCATATTCACAATGGATCAAATGACTGTGTGTAACGTGAAAGACACAGAATTATAACCCAAAAATGCTGTGATAACTCCAGTGTACACTACCTCCCCACCTGGTGAAGAAACCAAGATATTTCTCTCAGAGATTGATGGAGACCAAACAGCAAAAAAACAAAAAACAAAAACAAAACAAAACAAAACAAAAAACTGTTAATATTTAACTTGGGTTGGCAGAAACACAATTAATGCTATGTTTTTTTTATGTTTGTTCATGTACAAATAGGTGATTGTTTGCTAACACATTAACAGGTTCATATGGAACTAATGTGTAATAATATACTGGATGTGTGATTTTCAACTTCAACTTCCTATAATTTAAGTTGCCAAAAAATCAATGAATGCAACTTCAAGTGGTGGCATGGACACAAAATTACCACAACAGAGTGGAAATATGATTTTGATAACACTACTTTCAGCATACAACAGTCCTAGCACAGAGGAAGTCCTGTTAAATGTGTGTATTTGCATATGTCTGTGTGTGTGTGTCTTAAGCAGGACAGAGTTCAGGTGAATAATGGAGTGCTGACAATCAGTAGCTTAAATCTGGCTGACATCGGCATGTACCAGTGTGTAGCAGAGAACAAGCACGGAAGAATCTTCACCAACGCTGAGCTCCGAGTCATAGGTAAGATCATTTGGTTGATTTCCCTAGGTACTTACCCAGTAGAATTGCTCTCATGTCATCTCCCTAATCTCTGTGAGATGGTTCGTAATAGACACTTAAATTTGGCATGCTGATTAATGTGCAAATGCTGCCAAAATAAATACAATACCAGTCAGATTGGCGGTGGTGCAATAATTAAAGGTCCACTTTTAAGGCCACATCTCCTACACCCACAGTCATATTGGCAGAACATTTGCTACACATGTTCGTCTGCAATTTTGCCAGTTGGATCACGAAGATAATTTTATTTAAAAAAAAAAAACATTATTCCCCTAATGCTCTTTTTTTTAATCATTTCTCTATTTGTTTTTTTGTTTTTGCATGAAAAACATTTTGCAAAAAGGCGGTGCAGTAGATCTGAAAGATAAACTCAGCCTCCCCCATTAATTTAAATGAAAGCTGAGCACATTTGAAACAAAATTTGTTTTTATTCTTGCCTCTGTGTTGAGCAGACTGAGAGCTAAGCGCATTTGTATCTACAATTCAAGTTCAAATTCAAATAACCACATTGGATGCAGTTCAACCTTCAGCTGGGAAAGTTGAAATGACTTATTTGCTTGGAGATGAGCAGCTGTGTACACCAAGAACAAGAGATGAGAGAAACACTTTGCTTTGATATTTATATGTTATACTATTTAATACTATTTAATTAAATAAAATAATCTCCTGATCATATTTCCCCCAGTATTCAGTGTTAGAATGTAATCTTTCATTTTTACATATTTTATAATGTTAAAGGCTTGGCTGCTATGACTAATTGCCAACATACATAGTAACATACAGAAAATCTGACCGAAAGATGTATGAACTTTCTATATTTATCTCAGTACATTTAGCCATTCACTTCTTCATATCTGGCTAAACTTTGCTAACTCTTTGCTGTGGCAGTTTTACACGATGGCATTAGTAAAACAAAGTGTTAGAAGGCTGCCAATGCCACTTTGCTCAGTGTTTAAGTTTAGAAACATTTCTAATTCTGATTGGCAGCTTGACACAAAGTAACTACATGTATGCACACAGGGTTAAAGCTGCAGGACTCTCAAAGCCTCTGAGTAGGTTTAAATGACTGAACTGTAGCTGTGTAGACCAAAAGGTGATCAGTTAGTGCAGTGAAAAGCCTGTATAACACAAACAATTTTACACCTACACATTTATTATGAGATCCTATGTGCAACCCCTACTCTATTCCTTATTATTTACTTAATGTGCCCAAGGACCTCCTTTATATAAGATGTCAGAAAACTATGAAAAATACACAGCACAATTTCCAGGACATCTCTACTTTATGTAGATATCAATAGATAGATAGTTTATTATTGACAGTATTAGGATTGTTAAACTATTCTAATATCCATCCTTCATATGCCACCATCATATCATAGCACAATTTACTGTTCATCATGCAGTTGTGAACACTTAATACATGATAGTAATTTTTCATTTACATTATATGGTCCCCCTACAGCTCAGAGAATCTGTTTAAATTCTGTAGTGCCATAGTACATTCATTTATTATACATGAAGATAAACACAGTTTATTGAAACTATAACTCCTCACACTCCTTAACATACGAGTTCATGTAAATTATACCCAGTTTCTGTGGGAAGTATGACAATATCTGTTGTGTTGATGAAGGAAATGCCCGTATTTCACACTTGTCAAGAAATAATTGTGAGGTGCAATGTGTGTATGAATACATGTGTTTCATAGCGTGTATCGTGCACTCACGTGCACTGTCATGCACTGGCAGGTGCTCAGCCATGTCACTGGCGCCAAGCTGTGTGTTCACTTTGAAGAGCTTTCTGCTGAGTCTGTGCGCATACAAAACAGCTCCTGACGACGGCGCCTTAGTAATTAAGGCCTAAAGGAGCAGCAACAAAGCCTCCCTCTCGTTTTACATTCTCTCATTTTTGCTTTGGAGCCCCACGGCTTCATTCTTAATGCATAATGTCCTTTTAAGGAAAATGCATGGAATTGGAAAACCCACCTTCTTTCAAATAAAATGTCTTCTTAAAAATGATGTACCGTGTCTCTTCCCCCACATTTGTGTGTGTATGTGAGTCTGTCTGCCTGTGTGCAAACAAGTGTACATGTGTGTAAAAATAAAAGGATGTGAGAGCTGATCTGCCTAATGGATGCAGTGACCTGCATGTTTTAAGAATGCTTCTCCACTCTCATTTCCTCAATAGCTCTATCCCCTTTGCTCCCATGTCTCTTTCTCTGACAGTAAATTAAACCTACGTTCTCTTTCTTCATCTCTTGTCTCCCTCACAATATTTATATCTCTCTCTTTCAACTCTTGCTATCAGCCATCGCTCCAGACTTCTCACAGAACTTGTTGAAGGCCCAAACTCTGGCCCGACAGAGTGGCGACGTCCTGATCGAATGCAAGCCCAGGATGTCTCCTCGGGGTGTGATTTCATGGAGGAAGGGAAAGGAAGCCTTGAGAGAGAGCCACAGGTACCAGGTTACTTTCTTTAGAGCAGTAAATGTGTTGTGTGTGTGACCACAATTGTTTAGTTTGACTGTCTTACTTGCAGAATGGTATTTCATTGACTTGCTTTTTTCCCTACTTGATATTCATGGTGACAAACTGCAAAGAACAGAACCACAGTGTGACACAATACAATTTGAATTGCACAACACGTTCTGCACTCCACCACTCTCCCCCCGCTTTCTACATTTCTTCTCTGAACTCCATTGTACTTTGCTCTCCTGGCCACACTCAGAGCTGGTTTCTGCACTGTTTACTTAAGGTAATTGGCCATTCCTAGACTGCTGCACTTGGATCGATGCGCTGATCCATCAGCTCATTAGCAGCATGTAAGGCCTGGAGGGTCATTAGACCACAAGGCAGACGATGATCCAGGCTACCAGAGAGACATGGAAGAGGCAGATGCTATCCCCAAAAGGACTGATCAATGGCTAGCCGCTGAACAACATACTTATGTGATAGTAGTGGCGACACCAGGGCAACTAGCTGGACACCTTGTTTTATTAGAAATCAGGTTAAGTACAGATCAATGCAATACCTCTGTGTGCTGGAGAAAAGAATAAAAAGGAAAAACAAATGTTAATCAGACAAGAAAAACCAATTCTCCTGCTGAAGACGTAATGCTGGTCAAGGTGTCGCTAGGATGTACAGTCAGTAATTGATCAGGATTCTGTTTCTTCTCACATGGCAGTAATCAGGGAGATGGTGGAAGGCAGCTTTTAAACTGCATGGCCTTCATGTCATTGGTCATTGCTAGAGTGGACATATGCTTTCTCTGTTGTCTCTCCATTTTCAGAAATGCCACCACTTGATATTTGCACTGTTACAGTTCACACAAGCTTGAAACATTCAGTTTACGATTTAATTTTGAGGAACAACCTGATGTGCTATTGCACTTTTAATTGTTGCTCAGAAACGTTGTAAGGAAAGCTGCTCAACAAACAGTGTGTGTTTTGTGTTTTGTTCAGGTGTGCTTTCATAATCTGTCACTGTATAAAACACAGTGTGGTCTACACAAATCAGTCACTGATGCATTTCCACGATCTGATAATATCTTTATTTGTGCAGGAATGTATCAGCAGGAGGCAAAGCACACCTGCTGGCACATGTGGTGACATACTGGGGGTCCTGATTTCTCATTTGATATGGGATTAATTGTTCAACTGGCTCAGCAGCTTTTCCACACACAACCTCTGGGATATCCATCCTCGCCACAGTGGGGGTGCAGCAGGTTTAGTCATGTTCTCACCTCCCCCAGTCAGACAGTATGTTGGGGAAACTAAAGGTGCGATCTGATTGTTACTGATGCCAGCAGAGACATCTTGGTTACAGGAGTAAGATGTTTTATTTAAGGGGGAGCAGCGGAATCAGCACCAAGATTATGCGTTGCAAACGGCTGCTAAATGTTCGACCCAGCTTGCAGATTTATCATCCTCTTAAGTATTGAAAGGAAAATGCATCCATATTGCAATGTGCAATATCAGTTGCGCCCATAAAAGCGAGATTTCCCATTTGAGATTTAACGTTACGGCCTTGCCCTGAAGTGGGTGAGTTGCATACAAGATGTTAGGCTTTGACATTATTGCAGCATCTCTCGCAAACCTATTCCCCTGTTCCTGGCTCGTTAGCATTTACTCTCCTCTATATCGAAATGGGTCCGCTACCAATGCTATTACAGCAGTGGCACAACACTAATCCATCCCACTGGCTCAACTAAAATACCCATAATTCCTTCTAATCTTCCAGGGATAATGTTTTCAAGGATCTGGAGCAGATGAGAACAAATCAACTAAGAACAAGGCAGGATCTGATTAGTTAATGAAATCATGCAGCGGCGATACCTACATCAGCTCATACGCCAGGCATGTATAACAAGATAGCCTTATAACAGGGTTGCTGTGCACTTAAGCGGGGAGCTATGAGGTTAACGATAAAGTGCTTACCATAATTTTATTTCACTGCTGACCACTGCCAGAAATTGTAAAATGGAATAGCTCTCAGGAATATTACCTTTAGATTGAACCACTGTGTTTAAGATTGTTATGCTAAACGATATGTATTGCTTCATCATGTAATGTGAATCCATTTATAATCCTGCTACTCTAAAACAGCGAGTTTTCCGGATGCATTGCCAATACTTAACATGCATCACAGTAAGTGAAATAAGCAGTACTTGTGGATACTGCAAGTTCCTAGTAATAAACTTAGTTAATTATACAATCCTTCTTAAGTGGTTAAAATAATGTTTTTCATTACAACCTTTTAGTTTTTTGTTACACCAAGGAGAGACAGACCAAGCTTTTAGATTAAAGCCAGTAGCTCACTTTTACACCAGCCAATAAGGTTGAGGTAAAGTGCCTATTTACTATATCACACTGCTCAAGCTTTTATGTACACCACAAATTTCCCCAATACCTTAATTGCTCCAGGGCAACCTTTGAGAGAAAAAGGAACAAAGTAAAAGCATTTCAGACAGATAATGCTCCTTACATCTTTATCTTTCACCGTTCCTTTGAAGCTCTGGTGAGGAGGAAGCCTGACACAGGCTACTGCACAGTTTAATGGCAGGTCTTATCCGTGTGACATCTCATATCCATAACTCTTTGTTATAGTCCATTACAAAGGAAGCCGTCAGTTCAGTTAGGAGAATATACCTCCGGCTCCGCAGGGGAATAGGCTCTGTAGAAGAGGCTAATGTATTTTAATTCTTGCAGCCTTTAAGGCGATACAGGTCATTTTTGATCATTTTGGGAGGTCCAGGCAGACTTCAAGGGATCTTTTAGAAAGGAGCGTTCAAGTTCACCTTTTCAAACCAGTTATGTTTGAAACCCCGGTTCAACATCATTACACTGTCATGTGCAGTTTAGGAGATAAGGTGGGAGCTTCTAGTGAGGATTTGCGGTGGACATTTATCAACAGAGTAATTCATTTCTAAGGATTCAAATGTGGTCAGGAAACTGTTTTATATCCAGGGTTGAGAGGCAGTATCAAAAATTGGTGGAATATAATTTGATCAAATTGGCATGACCTTTCTGACTGAAGAAAATAACTGTAGATGGATTTTCTACTGTAGCTCGAGGTGAAGCTGTTTTTTGCTTTGCGTCCATCAAAAATATCAATAACAAATTTCTCCCACAAGCACTGAATGTTTACCCAGCATTATAGCTTCTTTCTTTGACAACAAATCCCAACACATGGCAATGATCTTACTCTAGCTCTGTCATCAGAATGTAAGTCTTAACAACTGTTTCACATCATGAAATATTAATCTGTGCTCACCAAGCTTAATGGTTATTGCTTATTTCTAATACCTTTGATAACACCAGGCCAAATTAATTATTAGTTCAGCAAGCAGTGGCTGTCTTGTTAGCTCAGGGGAATTCATTTTTGGCTGGACCAGCCACGGACCAGCCCTATGACCCCAAATGTCTGTCCGTCACTGACTTACTGACAGACTGATTGACTGAGTGATAAAGTTAGTGGCCCAGTGTTGGAGTTTCCCCATTGGGAATGTACGTCCTCATGGGGCGTTTACAGCGGAGCCCCCTGAGGACATAATAGAAACTGAGCACAGTTCACTCTCATGCGCACAGTCCCAAAATAAGTTTCACACGGAGGCTCCGACACTGATAGGAGCACCAACCCGCGGATACAAAGAGATGCGACGGATCCATTTTACCAGCCTGCATGGTGGCTAGCAGCTACTAAGCATGGCTAGCAATGTTAGCATAGCTGTGCCATGCTGTGTATGGCTCATAAACTGTATAAAAAAAAGGTGCAGCTGCGGTGTTTCCGGTTTAACAGCACTGTGCTGGCAGGTGACAGGTGTGTTTACGGTGTTTGATTGCTCACGGTGCAGATTTAAAGTCACACAGCTGGTGGACTGTTAGCCTAGCATGCTAATCCTACGTAATCATATGGATGAGACCATATGTTCACAGACATCTGCAGATAGAGACAGATGAAAGCAGGGGGAGTTAACAGATGATTAGAACAGTTAAAATTGAAATAAATTCTCTTTCAGTCAAACATCCCAACATAAGTATTGTTCTTGCTACTGCATTTATACCCTTTTTTGACTCAAATGTTTGTGATATGCTACTTCAGTACACCTTAACAACAAATATTGGGGACACTACAGAAAATTGCAGGTGAACATTTAATATCCAGGAATTCACATTATAGACACTGACTATCCTTGTAACCAATTGGCCATCATTTCACACATTGACCATATACCGTCATATACTAGGTTTTGACCTAGTCTTGTTAACAGTGTGATATTTTATTGATCCCAGTAGGGATTTTTTCTTCATGCCTGCCCCCTGTATAGAGATCAAAGCTGGTAGAGACTCAGTGTTGCTTAAGAACATCTCAGCGAGGCAGATTCTTGACTTCAATGTGACAACTGAAGGACAAACCTGTCCCTCCTCTACTATTATTTTTATTGTTTAGAGATATACAACAGAAGTGTCATGTATATGCCTGTATTGATTTTGTGTTCTCCAGTGTGTTGTCACCACCGCTGCAAGCATATAATGGAAATATTTTATCAAGGATGGGTAATTTCAGTGTGATTTGTCATTATGACCCTTAGTTATTAATCATTTTTCTGTCCCTTTGATGTTAACAAGTTCTTAGACACTGGACCCCCAGCTGAGAATATTTATAAGATCTATTTTTGCCTTCTCTAATACTCCTCAGTGTCAACAAGCGTTTTGGACATTTGTATCATCAAAACACTGTTAAAATGTGTTAAACTGTGACAAGAGGTTCAGTCGATATTTTTATGCATTAGGGAACACCACAAAGACAGACATGAGGTGGTGTTTTTTTCCCTGCTTGTCTGATTTCTATTGTTTTCCCCGAAATAAAAGGTTTTTAGCAAATAGATAGTAAGACAATGTTGTCTTTGATTACATTAGAAGCCTTTTTTTTGTAAATCACAAACCATTCAGGTTAAATTAAGCTAAATTAAGACACCTAATTCAGCAATAATTAATAAAATGAAGAAAGACAATACAGCTATGTTTTACACAAATACAGTGTAATGCCGAGTATTTAGGCTGTATTTATTTCAGACTATTTACATTGAACGACAGTGAATTTAAAAACAGTAAATACTGTATCCTCAAAGCATGATTGAAGCACTGGGAAACATTTTTAAATGACACATAACAGAAGGAGAATGCAGGAAGTGAGCAAAAACTTCAGTCACGCTGTCTTTTAAGGGATGTGATAGATTCCCTCCAGTTATTACAGAAATCAAAGGAGAGAGAACAAAGAAAATGTGTTTTCTAAACCAGTTAGAGAACAGGAAAGACAAAAGGATCAAACATGAACATTAGGTATGAAAAATAAATAATTTAGTGATGCATTATATAAAGCCAGTATTAGTGATATCTGATAATATTTTGATAAAATAAGGGTTTGAAATGAGTGGTTCTGTAGCATTATTTGCACACAGAACACATGAATAGACATTTTTCATCAGGGTATTTTGTGCAGCATGTGGCTAGTTTTTCACTAAGGCCAAGGAATGAATTTTTATTAAAAACCATTTATTTCTTTATTGTGTGCCTCAGTCACCTGTCACCCTGACATTCATTTCACTTTTACTAAGTGTTTGGTCGTCCCAGGGTTGTGTGAAGTTCACCAAACAAGTTTCCCACTTAAATGTTTTTCTTCTTGTATCCTCTATCCTTGACTCTGGTCAAAATCTACTAAAAACTGGGCAAAATGAATGTCATTATGCATATTCCTCACAAGTTCTCTTTGCACATGTTTGCTGCACATACTTTATACAAGGCCTTGTTGACACCAGCATGCTTTTAAAGACCTCACCCCTACAATCAACACTCTTGGAGGCAGCATCAACGTTACTTAAGTTTAGTTTTTCAGCTTTGAAATTTGTCCCCTCATGTTACTCTGCCAGTACACAAAATAACTGACAAAGTAGTTCATGATTCATAATTATGGTTTAAAGTTAAAAGCACAAATGATGATGAGCTGTGATTGTTTGAGTCAAAGAAAGTGCAAGTGAGTGAAATGAGAAACTAAGATTATAGATTAGTTTAATTGTTGCTATGAGATGAAACAGTTCTTGTCTGATGAAGTTAAAACGTGAAAGATAACTCTTCAGGGACTGGAAGCATGAAACGCTTTATTCAAGCAACACCTTGATGCTGACTTCTTTCATATTTGGTTTGGTGTCACTCCAGCACCTTGTTTACTGGTATTAGCAGTTCACTCTCTCTATCAGATGAAATCTGTCAGGCTTGACTGATGACGCCAGCAGCTTGTGCAATCTGTTCTGGAGGTTCGACTTCCTTTTATTACCACACAACCAGGCAGGTCAAATTTGTTATTCTGCTGCTGAAATTTCATTGACATATACAAGAATCAATTGGATCAATTCAAAGAACTGGTTGGGTTGGATCTTTATTTTACTTTTATTTTTGTCTCAGTGCATCAAGACATAAGAATATATAATATAAAATGATTATAAATACTGGTAGTAGCAGTAGGGAGTAGTAGTTGTTTTTTGTAGTTTTAGGCTCTATTTATTAAAGCATATATTACATTAATCCAGGTTAGAAATTACAGTTATTATTATTACAGTATAATTACAACATATGGAACTCAGTTATCTCATGGTTAAATTCATTTATTTTGGGCTTTTATCTGATTTACTGAAAAAAAGGCTTTGGCATTACGCTGCATTTCCGTCCTTACTTAAAAGTGCATGTAAGGTGAGCTTTCTAAAACATCATGTAGCACTGAATGCAGGAGTGCTGGATTAACTGTGTTAAAATGAATATTTTAGCTTCATGTAGTGCAGCGTTTGGGATAACCGGAGTTGTTTAGGCAACAGGCCAGGAATTTCGAAAATCATGTTCATGTTCAATTATGTCTGTGTATTTATGTCTGCTGAAGCAGTATTTCTCCTATTAACAATTAAGATACACTTATACAGTATGAGTAGATCTACCGTATAGCATTCATTCATTGATATCACCGAGAATTCAAAATGAGATTCTCCTCTCAAGTGATCTTGCTGTGTTCTTATCAAGTCAGTGGTGAGAAATCAAACTGTAACTCCTCACGCTGGGGTTCTCCGTATGTCACGCCAAAGCACAGGGAGCCAATTAAAAGTCACTGAGATAAATTCCACACTAAAGTTAAACTGCTTGAGGACAGTGGACTTGCTCATTTAGAATAGATTTTATGCACTTTGAATATATGTAAAATGACACCTATGCAAGCTTCCATGAGTAGAGCGGTATTTCAGTTTAACTTTATTACTTTATTACCAACACTGATGAACCGTGAACAGGCCTTACAAGGTGATGAATATACTCATACACTGTATCTATGTATATGCTGTTTTTACCCACAGAGTTACTGTGATGGATAGCGGAAGCCTACGTATTTCCAATGTTTCTAAAATGGATGCTGGACTCTACACGTGTGTAGCCAGAAACCAGTTTGGAGTAGCAAGCAGTGCTGGCAGCCTTTTGGTTAAAGGTAAGATACGACTGTTTATTACCTTGTCTCGGTTTCAAACATCAGCCCTGGTTGTTTTACTGTAAACCACAGCTGGATATTGCTGGATGTGTTTATTGACTATGTTTATATGTATACTAAGATTCCACTATTATTCAGAATATGACAATATTCTGAATTTGATACATGTCATGTAAACAGCATATTCTGAATGTAGCATTTTCCAATTAAGACAGGTGGGATATGCTGATATTATTCGGGTTTTAGGAGCATCCTTTAGACATGTATACAGTGCATTCGGATCATGCATCTCAGTTGGGGTTTTTACCACAGTTTACGAGCTCTGTGTGTTGTAAACAAACCAACTAGCCAACAGTTTGCAAGGCTGGGATAGAGAAGCATGACGGGCTGGTTGTGTAATGCACTCCTGCACAGGAAAAATGACATATGCTGGAGCAAGAAGGCAGACAGAGGAGAGGAACGAGAGGAGAATGGAGAGCTGTTCAGGGTGGGTTGGAAAAACAGAGCGTGCCTTCTCCACGACGGGAACGGAGGGGATTGGTTATTATCCTGACATGCAGCCATGGACTGACGGTGATGACTCGGTGTGATGCACCAAAAACACTCAGCAGTGTAGTTAACATCATGGGACAACCTTGGTGCTGGATGTGCCTGTATCTATAAATTTATAATATCAGTCATATCAATATAGCTTATAAATATCAGGCAGCAGCTCATGTTTTTCACCTCACTGGTTTACTTCACTGCCTGCGGACATCTTGCGAATCCCGTTCCCACTGGAGCAACTCTGAAAACACTCTGCATGTAAACGGGAATATTAGTGGAATATTCATTTTCATTAGCCATGTAAACAGCTTAGTAGGAATATTGTCTTTTTCAGAGTAAGGGCAAAAACTAGAATATTTTGTGCATACAAATGTAGTCATTGTTTATTTTATCCTCATTAGTTTTTACCTTGGCAACAACTGCTCTTGTACTACACATACATGATACAATTACAGCAATAATGGCTATTTTTTTAAGACATCATTACATCAACGCCTAACATATGATATGCAAAACATTAACAGGTTGTATGCTTTTTGTGGCATATTTTAAGAATGAACTACTGTAATGTAACACAAATCAACATCAGGACTTGTACAGATTTTGTTATACAGCTTTTGTAACAAACTAAAACATCATTTCTGGTTGTCAGTATTTTGGAGGAACACAGAACAAATTATCTGGAAGTCTGCACAAGAGCTGTGAGACACAACCGACCAGTGTTGCATTTTAAATTAACCAGCACTGTACACTTGATGAAGCAGAGTCGTTATAAAGACTAGCCTTCCTCTTACCTGACAGATATACAATCCAATTAGTTGATTGGCAGTGGTTGGAGGAAGCGAGACATGAGGCTCATTGCATTCATGTGTCTCAATGTTTAATTCATATTTTTTTGCACCGTGGCTCGTAGCCATGCTCGGTTTGTTTAAGATTTCAATCCATTTAAATCACACACTTCTGCAGTGCAATGAATTTTCTAGGTCTTTCTAAAGAGCAGAGTCAACAACAGTGCTCTATTAAAATGCCTTTTGGTTATTCCTCTTCACAGGTTTTTTGAATTGCAAATTGGTTTGCACAGAGGCCCAATTTTGCTTCCCCCCCCCCCAGCCTCTTTACATCTACGAATGGAACTGTTATACTGTAAATATATATGTGTGTATTTATAATATTGGTCAGAGGGGGAAGGTAAATTATATATTTACTCAAGGACAGTACTGCTCTCAAGTATTAATCTGAGATACTACACAAGCACAATATTTGCAGTAAATAATAAATACTTCTCCTGTTGATTAGGGCTGCAATAGCCATGTAAACCATTTTTCAATTAATTGATCAATGCTTTACTCTATAAAATGTCCAAAAATAGTGAATAAAGCTCATTACAGAGCCCAATGCAACATTTTCAAATTTCTTATTTTTGTTTGTACAGAAGTCCATAACTAGTATAAAACGGAGAAAAGCAGCAAGTCCTCAAATTTGATTCAAATTTGAATTGTTGTTTAATGACTCAGTAAATGATTAATCGATCAAATGATCAAAGTTAATTCAATCGATTAGAAAAATTATGACAGTAAATTTTCTGTCAATTGAAGATAAATCAACAAGTCTTTTCATACTTGAATACATTTCATGATTAGTACTTGTTTACTACTGAAATAAAACTGTGAATGTCAAACAAAGTGAGGTAGTGGGTCAGCCAGTTATCTTTGGGCTTAACGGGGTAGATCATCATGGTAACCGATGCTGCATGGCAGGTTAACTTTAGAGGATCAGATCAAAACCTGTCAACAGCTCAACTTCTGACCATTCAGCTCAGTTGAAAGTTAAGTCATCATTCCTACAGTATAGGATCCTCACCTGGACAAAAGTACTGTCTGAACAATAAAATGATAAGTAAGAGCGATTGATACTTTAATAGTCATAGAATCATTGTACTGTTCAAGGCTTTCCTGGGTGCACTCTGGGTTTAAAAAGAAAAAACTTGAATGAGGGGCAAATTCGCAAAGAATGAATTGCGGCCGCTGATACCACCGTGAATTGTGTATCATCTGCCCCGTCTCAAGGTCCAATTCACAAAAGATAAAGGGCTAATGATATGACGCCACAAACATGCCCTTGAAGTTTTGCAGCTGAGTGCAATTTGCTCTTGTTTTGCATCTGATTGAGTGAGCAGAGTGGTCTCCAGTGTTTCAGGCTTTTCTCCACATTTCAGCACACATGGTCCATAATGAAAACTGCATAGAGCACAAAATCCTCAAATTGCGTGTCTTTAATTAGAAGAAGTGCGCACACACAGAGCTCTCCACAATCGCAAACCAACTTTCATGTATTTTGCTGCTTTTACTTCTTTAGTATTTCACATCTATAACATAATCTCCTGAAATGTCACATGTCAAAATACAGCCATTAATGTGACTCAGGCAGGTCTAAAATGTGTTATATTAATGTCTGAATCTCACAGTAATGTTGTTCAGGTGTCATTGAATGTATATGTATGGATTTCGCAGAAACATCAGTACTGATGTTCTGCTTGGTGCCCACAGCTGGCAGCAGCAGTACACAGCAGCTGAAACCATAAGTGCGTCTTCAAACTGAGAAAGAGGCTGTGCGCATTTATGCACGCGACACAGCAGCGGTAACTTCATTAACACGGTCATCGGTCAGGATGTGGCGGTTATTAATGTTCTGTGTTCTGCTACACATCAGGTCAGCTGTTACACACAGACTCCAGGTTTATACGGTGGAATTGTTTGTGATAAAGCCGCCCTTATGGATGCGCTGTCAGGACATTTTTATTTTTAAGTAGCTGAAAGTCCCGATAATGTTACCACCCCATATCCATTTGATCCCCCCAATGTCTGACTAAAGATTTTACCCTTGATATCATCCAGTATCAATTCAATATCATTTAATGCCTCACAACCTTGAAGATTTGAAGAGATAGAGAGAGAGAGAGAGAAAGAGAGAGAGAGAGAGAGAGGGAGTGAATGCGCTTCATTAACCACCAACTCTCTGAAGATGCTAATAATTTCACTCTGACTGCATGTGGCTATTAGTGCTTATCTTTTTGAATAGGACTGTTTTTGCAATGAGGCTCATTTGCAGAGAAAGGAGCAATTTTTGCACCAAATGAATGCATATTATCTCATTTGCATATGTGCAAATAACAAAGGAGCACCAAGATGCTATTTGCTTGGCAGCACAGTTTGGGGTGCATTTCAACCTTTGCGGGTGCCTTGTGAATTACATGGTTTCTTTTTGTCTCATTTGCACAGGTTTAGTGGTCACAAAAGCCGCACAATCCTTTTGTGAATTTGCCCTTGAGTGATAGTTTACTAGCCTGACGCACCAGATGGTTTGTTACACAGAACCATCTGAGAACTCATCCCTGCAAACTGTTTGGAAAAGGGCGGGCACTTACAAAAAAAGAAAAAACTTGGCAGGTGATTGGATGAACCATCTGTCTATTACTGTCTATTACCGTTTTACCTTGTGAGGCAGCTGGATTCGCAAGATCATGAGATCATACAAGAATCCTCATAGGACGCTGATTGGTCCGAACCACAAGTGGTTAGGACACAAGTGCATAACTTGAAGCCTGACAAGATGGATTCTCGTGATGTTGTGATCTTGGGAATCCAGCTGCCTCTCAAGGTAAATAGTTTACAACACTAAATACATACGCATTTACATACTAAATACTATTCTAGCTGCATTTAATTGCGCAAAGTTTCCTTTTCCCTTTGACTCTTATTGCATCAGTGCAGCTCAGAATGACATATTTGGAAATAAAACTACATCCTCTGTTGTCTTTCATAAGAAAAATTATCCTCACTGTAAATTAGCTTCAGTTATTATAAATTCAACATTTCGGTCACATGAACTTCATTAGGCATGAACTCCTTTTTCTCTTCTCTCTGCCTTGGCAGCATGAGCACACTTACATTACTTACCTTTTTTCTGTGCATTTCATATTCATAATACTTTGTTCATCATCAAACAATAAAGCAAAGAGTACTCTCCACTAAATACATATGTAATAATTCTGAGACTTATTTCTGGCCTTACTTTTGATATTTGCAAATTATTTCTAATGTTTCTATATTAGATGCTAGATAATTATATTATTATATTGTAACATCTCTCTTCATTGAATATTGCTCTTTCGTTTCATGTTTCTGATGATGTCGCTTTTACTTGACAATGCCACATCTTTCACATGAACCTACTCGTAGCTGGAAAACCCAGAGATAACAGAGCCAGATGACACCTGCTTCATGATACCGGTAGTCCCAGGTCAACAATGTCAGGGTCAGTGAGGCGAGGTAGCCCAAAGAGAGCCAGACTAAACTGAACTTTCTTCTTTGTACAGGCTCCTGGTCCTCAGGATTCTGAGCACAGCTTGCTTTCTATCCTAATGTCTAGTTAATTGCAGTTAATTGCATTTAACCCGGCTTCCCAAGTGTAAATCATTCCTGCAATTCCACCAGGAGTTGATGTCAGCTTCCACTTCATCCCAGACGTGTTATTTTGGCTTAACTGAATCACAAGCGTACTATTAAGGTTTAATTTCTTCAGAATGTGGATGTTCAGACATAACAATACATCCTATGCTCATTCAAATAGAAACATTAAAATCTAGGTTATACACTCTCTGATCTGTACAATAAAAAACACTCTTTATGGTTTACAGAATGAGACTTGTCATGCACAGAGCACGCTGTAGGGAATGAGGGAGCCAATTTGTGATTTTCCTTCCAGTATTAGCAGGAAATGAGCGTGACAGCTTTGCTATCGGAGGCAGAAAGTTTTGCCCCTCTCATTTTGGCATCCAGTGCCGAACTTTCCTAAGACTCACCTGGAATGCACTGCCATGACCAGTCAGTTCTCCTTAGGGGGTGCAAGATAAACAAGCTGGCTTGTTTTGACAGAGCTGAATATAGACCTTTACTCCCCCTGACATGCTGCATTGGCTTGCCTGTCCATTAGATGCTTATGACATGCATGCATAATTCACAGTGGATTGGTGTATGGGCCTCTCAGCCTGTACTATATTCTCTGCACCACACTGCTGTTGAATGAGACACCCAACTGAGACAGACCAAAGATTATGCTGATGTGCACCACGCTGAGGATGAAATAGGATGGCTTTTTGTCTCGGCACAAACAGAGCCAAATTATAGACTCGGATCTGACCTGCAGTAATGGCTGAGCTTTTCATTTTGTTTGTTTATTTTGCTTCTTCGTTGTTGTTGCTTAATGATACATATAAGACCATGCTCTGATTTATGAAAGTTAAAGAAAGAGATCCGATACAGGCCCACTGGTAGACTCAAAAGTAATTTATCTTGAGAGCCTTTGATAATGTTTGGCTAATATCTGAGACTGTATTTGGTGCAACTTGTTTTTGAGTCTGGCATGTTTTTGCAATTATTTCTCCATGTTCCGGAAATAAAAACAAGTCAGCTGAAAGAAGTGGATCACTATTTATACAGTAGATACACTGAACCGTCTGCAAAACAGTACATCTGCTCTAACAAAGGAAAACCACTCTGTTAACATCCACCTCTAACTTGGTGCTCCCTGTTTCCAGACCCAACCGTGATCACTAGTCCAGCAGGGCATCTGGATGTGACTGTGGGTGAGAGCATTGTGCTGCCCTGCCAGGTATCACACGACCCCACACTGGACCTCAAGTTCACCTGGTTCTTCAATGAGCAGCTCATCCACTTTGGAAGTCACGGGGCTTATTTCGAAAAAGTTGGTGGGGTAAGTGCATCCGTGTCTTTAGATTATTGGTGTCTCTGAAGGAAATATGATACGGTATGTTGCAGGCTGCATGTTGAGCTTGGACACCCCTTCATATCACAGTTAAAACTGTGTGCTCCAGAAATCTCACTCACACACACACACACACACACACACACATACACACACACACACACACACAGATATTTCTGAATTCTGAGTTCTTCAAATGACCTTTGAAGTATTTATTATGGCAGAATAACAGAATATTTCTGAAGTGCCAGCCAAGTAACTTTTCTTGAGATAAAAAACCAACTATTTCTATATCCTTTTGACAATCTTCATGTTTCCACTTGAATGTGGTGAATCTGACTTGACAACTAAAAAAAAGCTTGCTGCGAGCATCTGAGGACAGGCTTAAAGCAAATTCATACGTGAATAGTTTCACACTTTATATTGCTTCTTTCTTTTACATCGATAAAGTTTTACACATACACAGTAGTTTAAAGTGATTCCTAAGGAAGTGAGCCATTTAAGTGATCATTAAAACATTTATAGGTTTTTTTCTCCTTACAGCTCAATTTTAGGCAAATCTTTTAAGGAGCAAAGAATTTAATGTTTGTTGATGATTAATCATACCGATGATTTTTTTTTTTTTTGCCTGAACAAGAGGGCTCTATGTTTGCATGTTTTGCCTGCTAATAACACCGTCTCCATTGACAAAAGCAGCAACCAAGGATTTCATTATGCAATGCTCATTCATGCATTACATTTGATCATCTAACACCAAATATGTTTCTCTTTTAATTAGGAAAAGCAATTATGAGGTCTTGGCTTCTTTATCTCTTCTTGTTGTTCTTTGCTTTCTGCGCGATCATGAACAACAACAAGAGCTTTATAATTGCATGTTTCCCTGCATTTCATCTCTGCACCAAACCTCTGCATGGTGCTGACATGTTGTAGAAGGGAAAATGGTGACATATTAATGCTGAATGGTCGTGTTATTTAAACTTGCAGATGTTTTTCTTTTGGAGCAGATCCTGACATGCTTTTCACTTTTGATGAGTCTGCTGTGAACACAAGAAGAGTAAAGCTTGTAACATACAATAGTATCATGAGTCATTGATTTATAAGGTCATCAGAAATTTGCTACTATCCAGGTACAGGTGCTGTCCTAAATGTGTATATCCCAGTGCACTTTTTACACCTGCAGCGATATTTCCTAAATGTTTAGATCTTTATTACAGATTGAGATTAAATACAACACAGTGCTGAGTAAAAATCTGTTTTAATAAGCTGAGTGAGTCATATGAAATGGTAAAAGTTGTAATACTTTAAGGTTATAATATCATACCTTCAGTAAACAGAAGCAGCAATGCATTATTGCTCAGAAATGGAACAGAGAAATCAATTGATTCAAGCTGTTATTTTCAAATACTATAGAAACTATAGGACATATAGGTATTATAGAAATCTGACACAGGATATATACAGTTAAAAACCCTGTAGCAGCATCATCCAAGTCTGCTGTTAAAGAACATAGTGTATCCTGTAAGTGAACACCATGAAAACTGTATGCCTCCAGCAATATTTAAACCAACCAGTCTGTTGGATACCACTACCCCCTCTTGTTGAGTTTATAGCATTTTGCAGCACATCCTACTTGCATTTTTGTGGGGCTAATTGTTACTACCAGAACAGCAGTCGTGCTACTGTGAGAGCTGCACTTGGTGGAATTATTGATGAAATTATGGGACTCACAGTGTCTAAGTGTGACATTTTAAACATAGCAGTATAGAAAAAAATAAAATATACTTTTTCAACTGAAAGCTATTTGGCAACATGCAATAAGATGCTAAATGATCATGAAAACCTGCACTCTGTCATTTGGTGCGTCCCTGGACTTATGTTGTACATTTCTCATCCATAATGTAATAAATTAAATGCCAAAAGAAATCACTGTGACATTTCACTAGTATTCGCTGTCCTTTTACTTCATTTTGCAACTTTAAGATTCTGCCTTTTTACTGTTTTTCTTAAATTTTTGCTGTTGTTTCTTCTTAACTTCTGCACTGACAGCGCTCGGCTGGTGACATCATGATCCGGAACATTCAGCTGAGGCATGCTGGGAAATATACGTGTGCAGTACAGACCAAGGTGGACAGTGTGTCTATTGCCACTGATGTGGTAGTCAGAGGTAAGGATGAACCCTCACACCACATTATAAAAACTTAAACCTGTAAGTCAGATTTGTAGCTCTGCATTAAGCAGAGGAGTGTCTACACATAGTCACTGTAGCTGTGCAGTTGCTCTCAAACATTTAACTACATGTCAAGACTGTGGGGGCTATGGAAATACGACGCTGAGCCAGCAAGCACCTACAAGTTTCAGAAAAAGGCTCAAAAATCATCTCCATTGTAATATCACACAAAGCAAAGACAGTTTCATTACAAACCTTTTGCTTGCCAGGTTCTCGCTTCCTTTGACAGTGAACAAAAGTACTGTAGCTATTAATGGCTGCATGTCAGTAATCTTCTATTCAATTCTATTCGAGTTGTTTTTTGGACTGCATCTCAATAATCTTCTATTCAATCGTGAAACAAACATTCTCATTATGAGTTATGACACTATGTCACAAAGTGAGTAAAATAATGTGAACAGTCTTACTGTGGTGTATATAATTAAAGCATGATGGGGCCTGGTAATGTACAACACATATACCCCTTTATGGCATTTGCTCCCAACCTTTTTGGCTTCTCACCACTTAAAATAAACCAACATTGTCTCATCACAGGTTACATTATGTTCATGAGTTGTGAAAACTTTCACCAAGGAGTGATTTTCCATTAGAATATCTTTAAATTGTTGCATTTCAATCACTTTTAGAAGAAATCTAGTATTTCACTAGAGAAAAGCCAGAAAACAGTAACATAACTTTATGTAACATATTCGTGTTTTTTCTTCTTCTCACAACCCTTCTGATTTACTTTGCAAACCCCTGGAGTGAGTCTTATCCCCAGGTTTGGAACCACTGTAGTAGGCCATGTTATGATCCTTCTGTATTTCCTAAACTACAGTACAGTAAACTACATTTCAGAAAAACATATAATGAAATAAGAAAGATTACATTTGCCAGAATAAATCAATCTGCAGATTTTGCTGCTTTTTTAGATTTGTTTTTGTTCTTTTGTGCCTCCAACGTAGCAAACAGTTGAGTTTTGGATTAGTTGTAGTTCAATATTGCACACTAGCTTCAGAAAGTGTTAGCAGCTGTTTTCCTTTTTGAGATACTCTCAGCACTAAGCGCAAGCCACCCACTTTGATTTTCCGTTCTTCTGCCTCTTGTCTTCATTAATCTCTACAGTATACGTCATCCTGTGTGAGTGAGCTATGATTAATTATCCCTCTAGGTCCCCCAGGCCCCCCTGTGGACTGCCAGGTGACTGAGATGACAGAGACTACTGCTGCTCTGTCCTGGGGACCCGGGATGGACAACCACAGCCCCATCCTCAGCTACACCATCCAGGCCAGGACGCCCTTCTCTCTTGGGTGGCAGGCTGTTACCACTGGTAGGTTGGTTTCATCTGACAGTCTTTGTGTAGGTTATGCAAATGTGAAGTTTATTGAGCACATAAAATAGAAGCACAGGGGTGTGACTGGTATCCTTTTCAAACACCACATATGAAATGGCAGTAAATAACACATCATCAGCTTGGCTAACTTTCAGTGGCAGATCTTGCAGGGCTTTGATGAAAGGTTATTTCTGTGATGTCTCTCAGTTCCTGAGCTGCTCGGGGGGAAGCAGCTGTCAGCCACTGTCATTGACTTGAGTCCCTGGGTGGAGTATGAGTTCAGAGTCCTGGCAACCAACACCATAGGAACAGGAGAGCCCAGCAAACCCTCCAAAAAGGCCCGCACCAAAGAAATGCGTATGTATCAGAAGTCCCTTACATTTCCTCCGCTGCCAACACTGACAAAAATTGTTTTCAAATTATGCACATTATATGTAGACAGATCTTACTTCATCACAGCAATTAGATCCCTTCAAAGAACTTTATTGTACCAGTGAATTTCAGAGAATTCTCTGCTTCCTCAGGGCATACAGCACATGAATGAACCATTCACAACAAATATAATGATGCCAGGCAGCTTCAGTCCAACAGTTTCACTCGTGTGTGTTGAGAGGGAAAAATAAATCCTCTAAAGAAATATATATAATATATACAGTATGTTTGATTCAGACCCAACTGTTATAAAATTGAGTGGATTAAAAGGGATTTAAATTAAAAAAATAAATTACTCTATCCCCAGCCAAATGTATTAATAAGTAGAAAAATGTACATGCCTGTCCCTTAAGAGTTTTTTTTTTTACATAACTACACACACACATTCAGGCACATGCGACAATGAACACATATGCATAGATAAATATACATGAATATACACACAAAAACATTGATTTGCTTACACAAGAGAAACGGTTTCATAATGAACAACCCAAAAAAAGATCCTCATACCGAGTACATTGCAGTGTTTTACAGCATCATTAAAGGTACACTGAGCAGTTTTTAACTAACAGTAGCACTATGAAGCAACATTTTTTCGAGTGGGTCCCTTGTTTTGTTTTATTTTGTACACAAGGATGTATATGCACACATGTGAGTATTTAGAACACTTGATGTAAACAGAAAACTCCACAGTGCATAAGGTGTTTGGATTTGAAGTTTTAGGATCCGATATGCTACATTTAAGTACAAATTTAAGAAAAGTCTAACTCTTGAAAAATGTAGGACATGTTCAATATCAGCAGCTCTTTTCATATCATGGTGAGCAACAGAATAGTCCATATTTTCATTTTGAATGGCAGATACTTATACATTCATGTGTTGATATATATATTTGAATATACAAACAGTTCCCAGGGTGACTCCAGCCAGAGTGAATGGTGGTGGTGGAGGACGTTCAGAGCTTGTCATCACTTGGGAGGTAAACATGCATTTACATACATTACATGATTCTGTTTGTGTTTGTCGTTTGAGTGAGTGGTTCTGAATGTGTTTTTATTTATCTGCTATATACAAATACATACAGCACCAGTCAGTCACCACTTCCCGTCCACTTGAATGAGAAAATGTGTCCAAACTTTTGACTGATGCTGTAATTGAAATTGGTTTTAATAAAGGAAACACAATTTTCACACTTATATGAAAAGTACAATACAAACCTGTTAATGTATAGAAATTGATATCAAACACAACAGCCATGAAATATTGGACACTTAAATGCTCTCCATCTGTGTTTGGATAGTTTTATTTTTTTTTCTCAGTATAAAACCACTTAACCAGACAGTGATAAGTTCATGCAAGGCTTGCAACTACAGGATCATCCTCTAAGTGCCCATAGTGCATTTCTTTTAGGTATTAATATCTTTAAGATCAGTCATGCCCGTCTCTCTTGAATCATCCCTCTGAGTCATCTCATACCTCCTTAGCCTGTTCCTGAGGAGCTGCAGAGCGGTCCAGGTTTCGGCTATGTGGTGGCTTTCCGCCCACTCGGGGCACAGGGCTGGATGCAAGCTGCTGTCACGTCCCCGGACGCCTCAAGATATGTCTTCAAGAATGAGAGCATCCCTCCCTTCTCCCCTTACCAAGTCAAAGTCGGGGTTTACAACAACAAGGGAGAAGGCCCTTTTAGTCCAGTGACCACCATCTACTCAGCGGAGGAAGGTGTGTATTATTACAACGACTGTATATGGAAAGTGTCAGCTGATTTCTCTCTGGAAATGTACAGCAACACTAACACTGTCTCAGTGATTATACACTGCAACAATGAAGCATCAGACTAGTCTTATTTTATCAGTGTGTATTTTGATTCCAGTTTAATAATTTTCATTTATAAACACCCACTGCCCCAAAGCCAAACGAGTGGACAAACAACTCTATTAAACACTTGTCAATTTCAAATAACTGTCAATTGGGTCTTAAATCCTGGCTCCAAACACCTTCAAAGAATAAAAACATGTTTTCTCAGCCAGTGTTTTACAATGAGCAGTGTGGTCCTACAAGTTTGAACGGTTTTGTTTATTTCACATGAGAGATTTCTATACTCTTCTCACTGGTTTGAAGTGGGCAGAGCTCAGCTGGAAAATAAATTATGTCACATACTGTATGTATTTCCATGCACCAACTGGGATTCAGCAACATTAAAACCAAGATTTGATAACAGTTGTTGGGTTGTTTGCTCATGTTTAGAAACCGCAGTCAGTCTAATCTGATCAAACCACACACATAATGTCCTCATGATGCAGATCAGCTACAGTAAGTGCATGACTGATAAACCCTTAAAAATGTTTTTCTGAAATTTCTGAAGTGCATTTAATCATGACTATTTCGTTATAGAGAAATACTTCAGATTAAGATATAGATGTCTTGCAGCCAGTTGCAGGCAGCGTTGACCTTAGCAGGTTTCAGTTTGGCGTTAACACAAACAACAGAGCAACCTCTGCTTATCAGGAAAAGTTGGCCACCAAAACTAAAAGGTAATTATTTTTGCTATGCTCAAGGCTTGTTGTAAAAACAAAACTCTCCATAAAATCTGAAAGGTTATCCTACAAACATGCTATTATTATTTATTTTGTCTTATAAACATGCACATGAGTCACTGTCACAGCAGGAAAATATTTTGTTTCTGCAAAGTATTGAATTAGTCTTTTTTGACAGTGAGATCATTTAGAAGAGCTCAAAACCCCTTCAGTTGTTTAACAGAAATATATTTTCTTGTGTATGATACATGTACATGTTCCCAAGGACATAAGAAGTTTAGATGGGTACCTCTACATTATTATCACAGTTTCTTTAACAAAAAATATAGGTTCTTTATTAGTTAAATATATTTGTGCTGTCACAGATACCGCTGCTGAGGAGTTAAGCATATCACACTTTTGAGTGATACAAATTCCAGTGAAAAACATTTTTTACTCATCACACAACAATGGCGCTACAGTATATTTATTAAGTCTTACTGTACATGTGGGTGTAGTGAATACATGTCTTCTTCCTTATGCTGACTATTCTGTGTGCATTTCAGAGCCTAGCAGAGCTCCAGGGAGGCTGAGGGCGAAGAGTGTATCAGCATCCGAGGTAGAGGTCACCTGGAAGCCGCTGGCCTGGAGCAACAGCCGCAGACGCATCCTGGGCTATGAGGTCAAACTAACACATGCCCACACAATAGGAACTGTACAAACATAGTGGACAGTGCCAACAGCTAGTGGCATTATATTTGTGTTTTCATTGGAAAACAATAGGATGACCTTTTTGTATTTCTGTTTATATGATTATTCATTCACGAAGTAAACCGCAGTATATGAGCATGGTGAAGCCCTCCAGGATTCATGCCCACAAATGCAGAGTTATAGATACAAGTATTAACAGTTACATGCAGGCTGAAAAAGTGATATCTGTGTATCTGCTTTTAGTTGCGGTACTGGGGTGAGAAAGAGAAGCAGGACACAGCCAGTGTGATTAGGACGGTGGGGAATAAAACTTCAGTACTCATCAGGGATCTGGAGGGCAGCAGTATCTATTACATGTCCCTGAGGGCCTATAACAGCGCTGGAGTGGGTCCACAGAGCAGCATAGTCAATGTCACTACCAAGAAACCACGTAAGGACTCGTATTACAACACAGAGCTGGCAAACGACTGTGTACTTTTGTTTGTTTTTCTCTGACTTCAGGTGACTTAAAGATACCTTGTGGAGTTTTCTTGTATAACAAAAGTTATTTTTGACATTCATCAAATTGCATTGTGTATAGCTAGTTGAGGCCTAAAACATCCATTTTCTTCTTCATAAAACATTTGCACAGCTATTTAAAAATATTTTGAAACCTGCATTGTTTACATCCATATATATCGGCTTTCAGTCTTCTTCTTCCCTGCTTTTTTGTGGTGCGTTGCTTTGTTTCTTGGCATCTCACAACTAATAATAGTGTGAAACAGAGGGACGACATATGATAGATGTGGGAAATCTTTTAATAAATGCTAGTTTCATTTACCTTCACACCAAGCAGTTTTCCCATGTAGACCTAGCTGGCAATTGATGAGCTGTTTCCAGCCGTGATAGTGTCGCCTAAAAACATAAGCTAAAACATGGCACCACTAGTGTTCAGAAGCTCTACAGGGTACCTTTAACTTTCAGACAGATGTGTAGCATCTTACATATACGCAGGCTACAAGTGTTCACCACAGTGATAATATATCTGTTACACATTCTTGCATGTCTCTTCTTGCTTCTTGTCTCCCAATCCATCCCCCTCACAAACAGTCAAACATGAGACTGCTCTCACTCCTACTCACATATTCCTAGAGTGTGTTTTGCGTGGGATGATAAACTATGCCCAGTTTATTATCCCACTGCTCATTCCTAACAGTGGGATAATAAACTGATAATGAGAAATATCCTTCATGCTGAGTTGGTTCTGGATTTTACTGTTTATTGACCAGTTGGCTTGTTGTTTTTCACCTTCCTCTTCCACTTCGCCCCCCTCCCAACCCCCGTCCTCCTTTAGCACCTAGTCAAGCCCCAGTCAAAATCATGTGGAACACATCCAACTCCAAGGTCATCCTGAAGTGGGACCAAGTCCACGCTCTGGAGAATGAGTCAGAAGTCACAGGATATAAGGTAAAAAAAAAAAAAGTAGAGAGTTTTACACTTCTGCAACAGAGTGCTTAAACTGGACTGGCTGAAGATGTGACGAGTGAATGGTTTTATAGATTGTAACGTAACAGAATGACAGACTGTCACTTGGTCCATTTACTCCATATGAGTACACTTTTCTTTTGTCAGTTTTGACAACGCTCATATTTGTGAATGCGCTCATTTATACCCTGATAATGAAGGTTAGATGCCTCTTTACTTTAGATGTTAGGCCAATAAGCACCTAAACCTCTCACAGTCTGGTTAACTGCATTTAATTTAGTACTTCAGCTACATAACTGTTAATGCAAAAATAAACAGCTTTTTGGATTGTTGCTTAAGGAGTCCTTGCAGCAAAAGACTATTGATCCATACATGTATAGTGTTCCCAGTTGATTGATTGTTATCTTGCCACATTTTGACGCTTCACTTATCATAGTGACATCGTTTAAACATGTTATGCAAAATACATATTTTAAGAATTACTTCAAGGATTGAATATCAGGTTGTTATGAATCTTCCTATCGGCCTAAAAAATAATTACAACGTTAAGAGAATGTATCGACAGTGAAATTTGGGTCTGAATCACCTGCAGTCGCTGCACATTATTCTCATTACTTTAAAGAGGTCTCCTGAAAGCGAGGTTTACTTTATGTTAATTGGGCCGGTGTATCGACAGAATAAATTCAAGCTGCAGCTGAACATCCTGGACTGACGCATCTATACTGTCCCCTTATTTCTTCTGCACCCTCTTTTCTGGTGATCCAACACAGTCGTTTGTAATTAGACTCATCATTGTTAGTTTCAGAGCCAGCATTTTACATCTCAAAGAGCTGTCTGAAAGAAACACGAGCTGGGAATCAGATTTTCTTTTTAATATATTGTCAAGAATCCCTTGGATTGACTTCAATGTCATGCCTCACATTGTTATCATCTTTCCCTCTCTGCTTCCTTTAGGTAATGTACAGCCAGGACAAACACAGCCGTCCCAGTGTGGTAGAGACCAACACCACCTCTTTGGAGTTGTCACTGCCGGTCAACCAAGACTACGTCATCCAGATTAAACCCTTCAGTGAGGGCGGGGAAGGCAGCAGCAGCCGCCAGATTACCATCCCCAAGATAGCAGGTGAGATAGTCCCGAGCCATGTCTCTATTTATGATGTGTCAGATAAAAAACATACAAATCCATTTCAGTGTGTGTGAGTGTTCTACATGCCCATACACTAGTGTTTAGAGCATATAAGGAATTATTTTCTGCTCTGAGTAGTGTAAAAAAAAAAATTGTTGTACCCACTTTTTACCCACAACTTGTCTACTTTTCCTCAACTTGACTTTCTAAGGTGACTTTGATGTGTGAACATATAAATAAAACAGAGTATGTTTGCAAACTAGCTTGTGAAAATTAGGTATTTCAGCCCTGACTCAAACGCGTGTTCTGTGGCTGCACTGCATTATGGTCTTTTGAGGCTGCTGTCTGTAGATAAACTGGTAGCTCTGACTCTTCAATGAGAGATTTTTCCCATTAAATGTTATGTAGAATGATGACTCTTCAAATAAACCTTTTCTCTTTGAAGCTAAGTATGAACTCTATGTTCACAGTTGTCTTAGATAGCTGTGAAATACTGCCTGTTATCCACAGACTGAGAAATATATATCATCAAACAACTAAATAGGCTTAGACATGCAAGCAATATTGCCAGTAGGTGGTTGTTCAAGCAGTGTTGAAGTCGTATAGGAGTGGATTTTTTCCTTTTAATCAAACTATGTCTGTTGCTGTGCCCACCTCACAAGTCTGACTCTTTTAAAGTCAGGTCGCCCCATAAGTGAGCACAAGGCACTAGTGCCATCTATTGATATATGTGTGCACTCACACCATACAGTAATCCTCTGTATTGGATGCATGTTGTAATTGGCTTACTGTATTCTTGTACTGTGATAATTTATGTAAGACCTTTACGTCAGAGTTTACACTAAAGCCACATTTGCAGTTTTTGTGTGAGTTCTGTCATAAATTTCTAGACCACACCGGACATATGGAATACAAGAGCATTAACACCTGTTGGATTCTGATTTGCTTGTGAATTTCAGGCTCCATAGCCATGGGTGCAGCTCCAGAGTCCTCGGCATTTCCCTTGGTCAACCTCGCAGCCCTGATCCTCACAGCAAGGAGTGTACTATGACAAACATCTGCAGGAACCAGGCGCTACAGCTGCTTATTAAGAGGAGAAACAGCAGGTCAGAGACAACAAGAGGCTGACAGCCGCATCCTCACCTGCTCCCTTCCCTACCCTACTGTGTCTTTCCTCTTCTTTCTACAAAGATCTCTTTGTGAAGAAGTCTCTTTTTTCCTCCACCTTTCTAAAGGAGTTACTGAAAGGAACTGGCTCTTTCAGAAGTTGCTTTTACGGAACTGAAAGGACACCGTGACTCGACTGCAGTCTCTTTGAAGATATTTTTTTTTCTTTGCTCTGTTCTAACTAATGGATATTCTCAAATAGTCACCTTGGAGGCCCGGTGGTGTGTGATGCACAATAGGATATGTCTATGTTTTCTCCGGGTGGACTGTGCAGGTTCTGCTAAACGGATATGTGTGTACCACTGGACTTTTCTTGGATGACGGAATTTTATCTATGGCTTATTGGAGATGGAGGAAACGTAAACACTGACATAGCTCATACCTAAATGAGGTTATATTTAAGCTTGGTTTAAGATGAGAAATGGTTAAAGTGGTTTCCCTCCTCTCTTTGGACTGTCTTTGGGAAAGTTTCTGCACTGTCTATGAAAGAAAACCAACTGTTACTAATCCCTGCCAAAAAAAAACAGGGAGCTAAGCCTCATTGCTTTATGACAAACCAGAGTTTGGGACCTTTGTAACTTTGCCTGGATTTTATTCATGCTTTTACGTTGCACCACATTACATCAAAACCTCAGAGTTGCCATGAAATGGACTGGAACCAAAGGTATTGAGCCAACAAGGTTTGATTCCACCTATTGTATCATTCTGAGAAAATTAGTGTACGCTCCTAAAATTCCTTCCATTGTAAACAGCAGACTTGTGTTGATTAATCGATGTCTTACCTTCCTCGCTCATCCATGATAAGTGCATAACAAAGTCACGCTGAGCAGTCACTGTATGTACACTGTATGTATGAAATCCTCAGGTCCCAAATGAGCCTTAAGTCTTATGATTATTATCCATGTTGTTATTGTTCAAGAGACGTTTTATTTATTTTCCTCCTTTGTTTATCCACATTGTATATTGGCTCACTCATACTATAATTTATGAATAAGTGACAGTATGCTTTGTTCAGATTTTTCACTTTTGTTACTTTTTAGATCATATTTTTGGGCGTTTTTGGGCTCAGAAACAACATGCCTTTCTCCTATGTCTTTCATGATGAGCATTGTAATACCGTACAAGTGGCAGTGATTACTGACTTTTCTAACATACCTTATTACAAAGTAGGGATGGTATTTTACTGTCAACTGCTGTTTGGCATGAGATTGGTCAGTGTACATACCTACGTTGCTTAGGATGTCTGAATGGATCGACCTGCTTTTAATAAACATAATGGCATTTTCCTCATTTCCTTCTTTGATGTCAGATAAGGCCAAAAGGTTGTGTATTTCTAATGTAAGTGCTGCTTCCTCATCAGGCTATGAAATTTGAAGTAAAGCTTTTACAAAACATGTTGGTTTAATTTTGACATTTTAAACAGGAGTTTGTGAAATTTCAGTTTGACAAGAAAAAATCTTAAGATCCACTTACTAGCTCTTTCTGGAGTTTGCAACCACATTTTACAGTTTTCTGTAGCAGATGGAGTTTGCTCCGGAAAAAGCTAGAAAGTGGACTGTGAGTTATTATTTCCAAGTACTGAATGTAGTTATATTATTTTATTTAACTTCACATCAAGGTCACACTTAAAAATATGTGGCTGGGGTTGAACTGAAAGGAGATTCAAGATTCAAGAATCTTGAATCGTGAATCTTAAAATTTAATGGCTGGGGTTGAACTGAAAGGAGATGAAACTCACATAAAGTACATAAACATTCAGTTTGTATTACGTAAGTCTGAACCACTACTAACCTGACTCACAGTTGTAAGACAAAGTTTATCAGATCTGTGGAATAACCTCAGATAGAAACCTTTATTCATTCAGAGAAAAACCAACCGAGGGCAAAGCTCTCATTTAAAATGGTGCCCTGCAAATACAAAACCAAAATAATATATAACAAAAACTGTAAAAAGTGTCAAATCAACAATCTTATACATAAATACAGCACAAACACAAGACAAATGATGTACAAAATACAAAAAGAACACAAAGAAAAGACAGTAATATAAGTACATTACACAGTGATAAAACAGACACATTAAGAAAACAGGAGCATTCATTTTATAAAACATCATTTAACAGAAACTTCAGAAGTTCTAGGGTAAAAAATGTGTCTAACCTAAGGGAGTCCTGAAGCTTTTTCCTCCTATTAGGAGCATAATAGGTGAATGCCGTTTTTTCTAGTTCTGAATACATGAGATATCCAAGTTAATGCATTCTTGTGAGCGAGTATGATATCCTAAGTGATGTCCACCCTACGTTCTCATAGAGGATACAATGATGGGCTCTAAAACCTGTAATAAATCTCAGAGAACTGTGATACACAGTCAAGGGGTCTGAGGGTATTGGCAGCAACACGCATGTAAATTACTGCATAGTCAGTTTGTAGCAGTCACCCATTTGTGGGACTTGCTATCATTTCCCTGTTCCAAATTCATGTCTCCCTGTTACGAATTTGTATTTTATGTAGAAATTCCTCTGGGTTGATTGGAGGGTTATTCAGATCACCTGTTGTGCAGGGTGTAGGGACTGGCTGAGGGCAGCTGAGTTCATTCCCCTCTTGGCCAATCAGGGTGTGGCAACGCCTTTTTTCTGGGGTTTAAGAGAGGAGAGAAAATGCACACCCTGGTCACTCTGTTCTTTCCTCAACTGGTTGCAGACCTCATTTGTAGAGACTGTCAGACAGAAACTCTCGTCTGTTCAGGCCCTTTTGAGTCTTCTTTCTGGTCTTTTGCCTTTCTGATTTGAGGGTACCTTTTGAGGGAATATAAAACATAATTCTGTCAACCAAGTTACCTGCATTGGGTTGATCTTAGTGCTATTCCTGCAAGGGGTTGTGCTTGCCTCAGGATAGCCAAACACCTGCAGGCTTTATTTTGTTTATTAAACGTATTAAAGAGACATTTTTTCATTAGAATTATCGAAGAGGCATATTTTCATTATTACTATTGAAGAGGCACTTTTTCCTTATTGTTGAAGAGGCATTTTCTCCAAGTGACTATTATTTGTTTTTCTTTATTTTTTTATGTGGCTGGGAGCTGGTTCTCAGGCTACTTGCCGATCAGCTGTGGTCTGGAGGATCAGTACCGCCACAAGTTCTTTGACGTGGATTTTAAATGATAATTTTTCATCTAACCAGATATCGTTTAATTTAACATGGGACTTTTTTTAATGTGAGCCTCAGATATTGTACTAATAGAAAAACTTAGAAGATTTTTCATTTGAGATCTGGTGAAGAGCATGTAATTAGTCTTATCTGGAGTAAAAGCTTAAGTTTAATCATGGCCTTTTGAATAGCCAAAAAATCTGCCTTTAAATTAGACAAATCTTTGTCAATAGAGGGCACCGATGAGTAAATTGCGGCGGCGTCAACATAATAATGAATGGAGTTGTTATTAATAAGCCCAGGTCATATATGTACAATGTTAACAGGATAGGACCTAGGATTTAGTCCTGTGGCACCCGTTTTGTAACTATTACTTGGCTTCTGCCAGTAAGATAACCAGTTGCATGCATTTTTGTCAAAACCAATTGATCTAAGTCTATCCAGAAGAAGAGTATGATCCACTGTGCCAAATGCTTTTAACAAATCAGTGATCAGGACAATACAACACTCCTTCCTATCCAGAGAACAGATCATATCATTTACTACCTTACATGCTGCTGTCACAGTGCTACGTCCAGGTCTAAAACCAGACTGATGGGGGTTTAAAATGTAATGCTCAGACAGAAAGTGACACATTTGATTATTGATGAGCTTTTCTAAGATTTTGGATAAACATGACAGCTTGGAGATTGGGTGGTAGTTATTTTGATCGCTGGTGTCACCGCCTTTATGAAGAGGCAGCACATGTGCTGCTTTCCACACTTCAGGAATATTCCCAGATAACCTTAATAATAATTCCCCAGTCTGATGTTGTTTAAGCGATCAGGATAATAGATAAGTACAGTGCTCTTGCAGAGATCTTTACACCCACTGCCCTCACTGGGAGGATAGCATCAATGCTACATTTCTCCATTTGTTCTGTTTCATATGCTGTATCTGTCTGACTGGGAGATTCAACAATTAGCAATCATGTCTAAGAAGGGATTTCAAAAGTATCTGTTTTAAAGATAATTGGGTTTAACTATTTTGACAGTAATTGTTTGGGTCATGGAGTGTATTCTTTGTATGACTGCATACACTGAACCGTAACGTCCATACCATGACAGTTCATGACAAATACACGAACCGTTACAACGCCTATATAGGTTATATAACTCCCCTTTCATTGAAATCATTTTCCTAGCAGTTATATTTTAAATACAGATTGTGCATATATTTACTGTATGTATGATTCAATTTTTTCTCTTAGCTATATGATGCATTTGCACCATCTTAACTGCTGCTCACGAAGTACTTTGGTGAGTGTTGAATAACTTGTACAAGCAGTAATAATCAAACTTATCTCATCATATCCTCTAACATCTAACATGTTTTTGCATCATAAATGTATTCTTAATCCCTAAAACTGTGATACAGAAAAAGACACAACTATTGATATGTAGGAAACCTAAAACCTTATTTTATATTGCATTATTTTTTCATGATTGAAAAATACAGTAGCTGTACTTCATTAGCAAACACAGAGAACAAATACATACCAGCCATAACAACACAAACACAGATAAGTGGAAGAGATCAAACAGAGGATTCCCTTCCCTCCCATCTTTTATTCATTTTGAAGGAATGCAAGTACAATGTACAGCAAAGACACAGCACCAAGCAATGGAGAGCAGCAGAGCAGAAGAGATGAAGCTGGAGAGGAGGAGGAGGAAGGCTCTGTACAGAAAGGAGAGGGCTAGGTTTAAGGGTCAGCCAGAGGCCGTCCAATCAGACTTCGGCACCAGGTGTCTCAGCCCCAGCCAAGTGTCTGCGATTAATCACAGTCTGGTTATTACTTGTCAGACGTCCAAGAGCTGGCCTTTTCTGGACGGAGGGGGGTAAGTTTGACCTTACAGGCTGATCCAAGGATGATTTGGATAATTTTGCCCCTCAGTGATGGACGATGAGTGAGATTTCAGCTGGGTATGCTTGGTGTTGTTGCAAAGCTCTCTTCTTTTAGGTAACTGGTGCCCCCTAGTGTACATCAAGCCCGTGGCCATTAACTACATCTTCACAATCCACCAAACGGCACCAAATATACAGTACAAGGTATGCATGGCTGCATTGTTTTTTTTTTTGTTTGTTTTTTTTCCATCTTCAGGTTTGACACCCACATCCATGAGTTAACCATCACTTTTAAGGACTCAGAACCAAAATATGAAACACAACAGGAGTTACACTACACATGTAAAGTTTAGTGTCTGAAGGCCGACGTAATACCTCAGTAATACCTTCATAAACCTGACATGACAGTTTTTAGCATTGTTTTTCTCAATTGTATGATTATGTTGCTGTAAGTATTGATTTATATATAAAATATGACTTTTGCCAGAAGATTTGCAAGTAATGTGAGACACCAGAATTAAAGGGAAATCTTGCCATGTCAAGTTTATGCATTTGACTCTCTAGCACTTCAGTAATTAAAAGTAACTCGTTCATATAAAGTTATTTGAAGTATTTCATACAAAATCGGAGTTTGTACAATTTGACTGTTACCTTAAAGGGGACCTATTATGCTTTTCCTTATTTTCAGTCGTGTGTATATATAATGTTACAATGTAGGTTGTTCATATTAAACGTGGCCAAAGTTTCAAATAATGAGGTAAATGTATGTAGAAGTAATTCCTGTGAGCCAAAAGCACCAGATTCAGACTGCTCTGAAACGCTCGGTTTCCAACGTTTTTTTGCTACTTTCAGTCTGAGCCGATGCGGGCTCATGACGTATTTCTTTAGATCATCTACTCCACGCACAGTGCACAAATTCACTGCTCCACTCCGCTAACATTATGGACATATGCTGTGAGTGTTTTCCATTACACAGCAGGGCAAAGTAAAATAAGTTATTTACCTGTTGGAGGTGTGCTGGTTGTCTGCAGCTCAAACATCACTATGGCTGTTTCTGTTTGTACTATTCTTCCCTCATTATTTCTAACTGATCCTCTGAACAAATAGCTCCAAATATTTCCATATGTTGTTGTGTCGACCACTTTAGCGGTTACCGGTTAGCACTGCTAACGAAGCTCTGCTAATTCAGTGAGGAACACATTTAATTTCCTGTTATTTACTCATTTAGAAGCTTTTAATATGAAGCAGTAAAGCAGGAAATGTTGGGTTTGCATCGGCAGTAACTTAACTTTTATACAGCGGTCCCTCAGCAGGCCTCCGGAAAGCTGGCTAATCAGAACAGAGTGGGCTCATCAGGAGGGGGGCCTTTGAGAGACAGGAGCTAAAACTGCCTGTTAGAGACAGAGGCTGAACTGTCGGGCTGCATAAAGGGCCAGTATAAGATAAGGTGTATTTTGAACTGTGAATCATGTAAAGCTACATTACATTATTAGAGTCCCAGAATAAAAATATAGAGCTGGAAATGAGCATTATAGGTCCCCTTTAATTGGCACACTACATGTCTATGGCATCCCTCTAACATTTATGTACCAAACCACACAGAACTAATGCTCCTACTGTATGTATTATCTATAACACTGTACTTTGCTTGAAAGAGAAATGGAAGGGCTCTGATGCATAATACCATGTCAGCAGTTCAGAGTGTCTCGAAATATTTTGTAAAATAATCAGCAGTGAAAAAAATGGGTAGGCATTACAGGCCTTCTCTGTGTTCCTTTATTTGGAGGTAAAATTTGTATTTTATAAGCAAACTGATATGTAATAATATATTTAACAGCACTAGTGGCTTGAAATGAGACAAATGTGTTAAAGGGTTGTGACAGAGGGAAGAAACTGTAACCACTGTGCTGTCATTGGATTAAAACCAAATGCATTGTGTGCTCGAAATTTGTTTCTTTTTTTTTGATGAATACTCTTCATTTCCTGTCAGGAAGCTTAATTTCCTGTTTTACATGCCACAACTCAGATTTGACTTCAGATTGTGAATAATTTCACCTTAACGTCTGTGCGATTTCTCATAGCGGCTCTTTCATGATCCACCATGTCGTCCTAGATATCATGATCCGTCATTCTTGACTTAATAGCCATATTAATCAATTACAATCCAATAATGCAAGAATTTATCATGCAAACATTATCTCAAATACTAGTTTTACTTATGCAGCAGCCCGTTGGGCAACTTGAACAAGGGTGTGAGCCTACTCTATGTACTTACTACACAAAGTCATATTATATCCGGCTGAATTCTGAAAGCGCATCTAAAGGCTGGGAAAGGAGAGAAACTGGGCTCATTCTGAAACATCAGCATGCTCAGAGACTACATCGCCACCATTTGGATAAATACAACAGGTACACTGTGTATTAACAACTCCTAATGTCCAGACAGACATATGCAGAAATTCTCAAAGTCAATCAAAGTCCATCATGACGCAGTGACTGGAATCACATCTTTGCATAGCCTACTTGCCACCCACATATCATGGTAAGATACAAGTAAAATCCTAAAGGTGAGACAGGAAGGGGGAAGAAGTATAGTGATCAGACCACAGTAGCTCCAACTTTGGTACTTAAACACTTGAATAAACACCAACAGAGGACCTTGATGATCCTTTCTATTCAACAGTGCATCGTCATCAGTCAGTATGATGGGAGGTGGGGCAAAGCTCATTTGTTCATTTGACTGGTTGTGTGGGAATGAAAATTTAATGTAGGTTTGTTCTACTCTCACTAAACCTTGCTTTACTGGATGCTGTAACTGTACTGGAGTTACATGTAATGGATTTTATTATTAACAAAGTGTTAGCACACACAGTAGGTTTTTTTCTGCACACACAGCAGGAGTCTGATGATTTCTTGTTATTCATTACAGCAGGATAAGACACTCCTCTATGCATGGCCATTTTTTTCTCATATTTCTTTTTTCACAAATGACACTTCCTGATTGGGATGGGTACCAACATGTGACCTTGGATTATCCACAGTGTGAATGAGGACGAGCACACAGATTATCTAAACAAACCCCTTCTGCACTAATTCCCTTTGACCTTTAAGGAATACTTAAGCAAGAGGTTTGGATACAGATGCCCCGAGAGGTTTCAGAGAATTTAGTTGGATTATGTCTTTAATTGTTCCAGATGTTTGGTGTTGTGGTGGCACACTGTCAACCAATCAAGGACCATGAAATGTTTTCTTTTTTGCAGCATGACCTCCAAACCATAAAAATAAAACATAAGAAATCAGATTTGAAAAGAGTCATGTTTTAGCTCTGTGTATGCTTGTGTGTGTGTGTGTGTGTGTGTGTGTGTGTGTGTGTGTGTGTGTGTGTGTGTGTGTGAGTGTGTGTGTGTGTGTGTGAGTGAGTGTGTGAAGGAGGCTCCATTAGGGCGTCACTGGTAGTAGTCTATCAGTAGAGATGATGGGTGGCAATTTCACGTCTGGTCCAAAGGGGGGCACTCTCGTCTCAGGAAATCAAGACTGCAGATAAAAAAAGAAGAGATAGTCAACCCTTAAATCCCTGAACCTCAGAGCAGGTTATGAGGCTACATCTTGGCCAGATATTATCTTTTTGGAGTCAAGATGGCACCTGTACCTCTGATGTGCCGTGTCGATCCTCAGTGGATGATTCTGTTTCCCTGACAACAACTGCCTTGGTCACCTGCATGTCTGGATGCTGCTGCTTGGCTTCCTGTATTGCAATAGCCAAAGCCTGCAAGAAAAGAGTGCACTGTGATTACTATGTATAAAAATGCATATCAGGAAAAATGTTTAAAATACTTTCACACAACTTTCATGAGAACTTCTGTTGATTGTCTGTGTTTTTCAGCTCCAGGCTGAATTCCTGTCAAATTCCAGTTCAACAATTTTTTTATATAGTAAGACAATTTGACTTTAATGTTTCAAAGAACAGTTGATTTTCTTTGCATTTTTTAAATAATATAATATAATATAATATAATATAATATAATATAATATAATATAATATGAAAATATATGCCTGCAATACTGTATAGAGGCTCAAAAGTAGTTCCAATACCAAAATAATAAATAATCAGAATAGATCATCAAAAACTACAATATCCAAAACCAGCAACCAGTAAATACCTTGCACACATTTGTTCTAACACCACTGCCCCCCCCCCCCCCCCCCCCCCCACACACTTCACTTGTTCACCTCAGCTCACCTGTTCCTGGTCTACATCATCATCTCCTGTGATTATGATCCTCTTCTCGATCCTGGTCTCTGAATATCCTCCTTTCACTGTCTGCAACACACAACAGCTTCTCTGTAAAAAGCTGTTAGAAGTAGAACTCACATTTCACTGTACTCAGACATAAGAGATGAGCTGCACCCCCTTGTGTTGAAATAATCTTAAGTTAAATTCATAATTCATATGGTTTTACTTAAGCGTCTCTACCTTGGTGACGTGTGTGGTTGCTGAGGTAACGTTTTCAGTGACAAGAATGGGTGACCCTGTTGCCTCTCTTCCAAGACTGCCCATATGCACCTGAGAAAGCACAACAGCTGGCAGCATTAAAAAATAGTGTAAACACTGACATACATATGCACAAATCAGTACACGTTATAAAACAAGCAATAATTCTTTGATATTTGAAGACATCCATCATATTCAGGAATTCATGTCTTTGGTCTTTGTAAGTAGGTTTAAACCCTGGAGAGCAAGAATGAGTGTGCTGCAGGTTGAGTTAAAATTGGAGAGGTCCTCTTGTTTGTACTCACAGGGGATACACTCTGTCTCGTAGAGTAAGAAACCTCACTAAGGCCACCGATGCCATGATCCTGAAACAAAAAGTTTTATTATGTGACTTATTTTTATTCAGAGCAACTGACATACAGCTCCACAATAATAATCCATACTGTATATAACATAATAACTGTTTTTTGTTCTAATCACATCAAATATTCTTTCTCATCTATAAAGTGTTTCACTAAAAATAGTAATTTAACCTGATCTGTGAACTCCACGATGGTCGTGGTGACCTCTGACCCGTTGGGCTGGGTCTCCGTCCTGACATCCGTCTTCCTCACTGTCGGTGTGATCATGACATCACTAGCCTCCCTGCTTAGTGGAGGGACGGTAGCGATACGACTGGGTTCCCTGTGCGACTGCTCTCTGTCCACTGACGATGACACTGGTACTGACCTCTTTGGTTTTTTGGGTACTACAGGCTTGAGAAAAGAAAAAAGACAAGTTTTAGTATTTACAGGGAAGACAAATAACTGCTGCTTTTATTCTGAAGTTCTGTGGGAAAACAGGACTTCAAAAAGATCCAGAGATATCAGACATGAAGTTGGAAGCACCTTCTTCACAAAAATATATTCAATATTTATTAAAGCTTCTGATGCACAGGAATGAACAAAAGAGTACACATAGCAAAAGGCAAACACAAGTGACTGAAATTCAGTGGTGGAAGAAGTATTCAGATCCTTTACTTCAGTAGAAGTACCAATACAGCAATGTAAAAATACTCCATTACAAGTGAAAGTCCTGCATGAAAATACTTAAGTAAAAGTACATAAGTATTAGCAGTAAAATGTACTTAAAGGACCAGTGTGTAGGATTTAGTGGCATCTGGCAGTGAGGTTGCAGATTGCAACAAATTAATAACCCCTCACCGTCCCTCTCCAAGCATTTAGGAGAACCTACGGTGGCCACGAAACTCACACAAAATACAAAAGGCCCTAATGATGTCATATATATTATTATAGATGACATCATTAGATTATAAATACTGAAGCATCAGTGTTAGAGCAGCATGTTACTATTGTAGCTGCTGGAGGTGGAGCCTGTTTGAACTACCCCAAAGGGTCACCAGATAAATCTGAGGGGTCATGAGATGATTAATGGGAGAGGAAGTTTCAGTTTTTGGACTTTTTCTTTAATCTTTGATTTTTGGTGAAATGCTGGATCATTTGAACATTTATTGAAATGAAACCATGTGAGAAGTTTAGAGGGAAAAATCATTATTTGGTGGAGCTGTTAACAACTCATAGACATCTGAAATGTGACCCCGACTACACACTGCTTTTTGTAAGACGTCAAAAACCAAAAAGGTTGGAAACCACTGGTTTCATCTTTAACAATGTGTTGTATTTTAAAAGCTTGTTATATTATCCATTGTGTCAAATCTTGTAACTAAAGCTGTAAAATAAATGTAGTGGACGGGCAGTATAAAATCACATAAGATGGAAATACTCAAGTAAAGTACAAATACCACATAATTGTACTTAAGTACAGTGCTTGAGTAAATGTACTTAGTTCCACCACATGCTGGAATGCAACATGCAGACAGGCAATATGAGTTAATATCAGTTTTTGAAGAAGATCTTTTATCATAGAAATTAGATTAAAAGAAAAGACAAACAGGAAGGAGAAAAGGTAGGTGGAGGGTCTGTCTTCCATCAGCGCTGCTAGATAAAGAGCATCAAACTCAAATCACATGTTTTAATTAAAACATTAAATTAAATCTCATCTGCATGTTTTATTACAGCCACTTACTTTATGTTTGTCCTTTTTCTGTTTTTTTGTTGATTTCAGAAGCATATTCAATATATATTTTAAGCTCTAGACTTTTACATTATACAGATTTATGACTATTGAAGGCTTAAAGCTCTACACAAAAACAAACAAACACCAGAAAAAACTGTTTGAAATCTGTGACAAACACTTTGTTTTTCATCTGGACCATAGTAAGCAAAATGTTGTCACGGTTCTTTTTATTTGACCAGTACATTTCATTTACACTGACCAACTACTGCACAGGCAAACTAGAGCTTGTAAACAAAACTTGCACAAACTCATCAACAGCTCGCTGTGGTAGCCTGAATTCACACTTTGTTGCAGACTTGGACTGCACTAAGAGGGTGATATGGGGGTGTGAGAAGGTGGGGGGAGTTGGGGAGGATATACATGCAGTCCTACTTCAGTAGTCTTGGCAAAACTGTAGCCTGCACTTCATATTTCCAGTTAAAAATGTGTATGCAATATTCCTGAGACATAAAACAACTTTCTGAATTTTCTGTTCATGGTACATTCAGATTATGTTCACACCCAAATTCACCTGCATTGCAGTTTGATTGAAAGAGGAGGAAGATGCATATTTTTAGGCAGTCGTGATGCCTTAAAATAGCACAGTTCTCAGCTGCCACAACAAATCAAACTAAAGGAGCAGAAGCTCCTACAGTAAATGCTCCAAACACACAACACAGAATTTTGTCTCTACCTGCACATCAGGCCGTTTCACCTCTGGTCGGACCTCTTCAGCCTGGATATGTTTGGCCGGAGGGCTGCTGCTCGCTCCTCTGGACAGAGGAGCTGACACTAATGGAGGCGGGGGTTCAGAGGGGCCTTGTTGCTGGAGAAAATCGATTCCAAAGCACAGACCCCCGTCAGGTGACAGATCCCTCTCTCCCAGCTCTGTCATGCCCCTGGAGAACTCCTCCATGCCTGTGTGCAGGTCCGTGAGGACAGTGAAATCTACTTCTGCCTCCAGGCTGGATGTAGAGCTGACTGTGATGCTGGAACATTTGCGCTCGATGCCCAGGTGGGTCTCCTTCAGGTACAGGATCTCGTGGTCTTGGTCATCCTCTGAGACAGAGCCAAGACGTCTCTCCCATGGTTCCCTCTACAGGAAAGAGTGCAGAACACTTAATGCAGACCATGTAAAATACAGGTACATTTCCTTATATAATCAGTCTGAGCAACAGAAAAAAATGCTGATCAGAATTAAAAATGTAGGGCAGTTTTACAATAATTACTGATATGAGCAAAACCAGCATCAGAAAATATTATAAATTAGATTTAATTATTTTTAAAATCCTGTGTTTTGACTTTTATTGCAGGGGTTTAACTTTTTTGATTAGATATCAACTTGTAAATTGTACTTTTAATTTTTGCAACACTCGAATGAAATCTTAAATGAGAATGTGTTGAATAGCTAAGTGCAGTTTGTTTACTCATTTACGAATAAGTAGCTTAAAAGGAGAAAAAAAACAGACTGGTGGAGCTGAGCGATGACTCACTGAGGCTTCGTTGAAAGGCTCCTCGTGAATAGCAGGTGTGGGAGGTGTCTCCTATAGAAGAAAAACAAACAACAAGCAAACATTAATATAAAACAGAATAAAGTGTGTCAATTCATAGAATTCAATTAAATTGCCACAAATCATAATACCTATCTATAACTAACGTGTGTGTCATTGTATCAAAAAAGGAAAGAGCAGAAACACAGAGTTAGAGGTTTTCTTGTCACTGTGTTAACATGATGTTCTGTTTACAGCGTAAAACAGTGATAGAAGCATTTATTTTCACATTTAGAGAAACCAAGTTTGCAATATTCTGCTTTTAAGCTAATTGCATTTGTACTCGGTGAAATTCACTGCATTATTATTTATAAATGAGAACACTTAATTCATCCATCAACTTGCTAAACTTACACCATCAACACATATATGAGAATTCCCAGAGACTCTAAAGCTAAAGGTTACTGTCAGAAGCATGCACATAGGGTACATTTCACAGAGTGACATTCTTAAAAATGGCCGCAAGTGCAACGGTAATGCCATGCACTGAAAGGTTAGATTTCTAAAAGTCCCTTTCAGGAAAAAGGTATCCATATTTGTAAATGCAACATATGAATGCCTAAGCCCTGAAGAGGTTTGGCAGCTCTGCAGCCTGTGATTACATCTAATCACCTTTGTCATTTTCTGCTATCGCTACAGAGATGCCAAGATAGAACATTTGGTTCAAATGCCCTTCTCTGCCATTTACGAAAAAAGATTTAAATCATGTCAAAAAGAGGTTTCAAAGAAAAATGGTGGGAAGGTCTTGCGCTCCTTGCAACAGCAGCCACCTTTGTTATGTGAGGATGTTGGAAGGAGAGACCAGGTGTTAACGTGACAAGTTAAGGTGAGATAAGGAGGGACGACTGAAGCTTAAGCAATGGGAACTTTGCTTAAAAGGCCCGCAGGGTTCTGAAATGGCCAAGCAGATGTCAAGCTTTGCGGAGGGGAACAAGGGAAAGCAAAAAGCTCCCTGGGCCATGGACGTGAATTAAGTCGGTCAATGATGCGATGCAGAGGAACGTGAAGTTTTGCCTTCTCATACACAGCCACATGAGTTCTGAAGTATGTGTGTGTGTTGTTTTTAGATGATAAAAACGAAAGATTTGCACCACATCGCCTGAAGCTCATGCAATGTTTTACTTTCCGATGATTGACAAATAGGTTAGGGGTCAGATGGTTTTACCGCTTGCTTCCTCTTGGTCGTTTCTTGGCTGGGCGTCCTGTAGTGGATGTGGCTGCTGTCCATGTTGCTCTGTCTGTCTCGGGACCACTGCGTTTTCAGAGGAAGAGTCCGAGGGGGAGCTGTGGGGAATTTGGAGCTAGCGAGATTCTCTTTAAACTCTGTGCTGTTTTGAAAATTATCTTCATGTCGCATATCTCCTCTTGTCCACTGACTTTGCCCCGTTGTATCCCTGAAGTCTCTGAGCTCTTGTTGTCCAAACGACTCGCTCTTAATCTGCTGATGTAGTTGATTTTGTTGCTGATATGACATTGCAGCTTCACTGTGGTATTTTGTGTTTTCCTTGACAACATCTGTGGCGGATTGCACTGCAGCATTACCATCCACTCTCCTTCCTGTCTCACAGTATTCGTCTTTTGATTTTGTCATCTGTACATCCCCAGCCGCACCGAAGATGCCTCTATCGGACTGGCTTTGAGTTTGAGGGTTTACAACACCTTTGTTCTCTTTATTCAAAGATTTCTTTGATCTCTGCGGCTTGAGAGGAACTATTCTGGTGACTTCTGAGTGTGAGTTCCCAGTTTTGTTGCAATCTTTCTCTCCCTTGAGGCTTGGGTCTTTTATTTTCCATGTCTCATAACGCCTCACGTCACTCTCAATTCTGCCCCCGTTGCCCTTTGGGAGAGAATCCGCAGCTACCGGAGTTTCAAAGTTCTTCAGTCTCTCTTGATGAATGTTGTGCTCATACTGACAATGCCTCCCATCTCTATTGTTCATTACACTCCTCTGTTTGTCATGCGGAGAGCCGTATCCATTTTCTTGAATAGAATTCCTTGCTGTTACAGAATCATGGTGGCCATTAATCGCCAATGAATCGTCCATAGGGTTCATATCTGTTGCTGTAAAGTCTGTTTCCTGTTTTGGAGATGTTCCAGTTTGAGTTCTCAATGAATCCCACGGTGTTTGATAATTGTTCATAGTTGCTTCCCTCCAAGATGTTACTGTGAACGTGTCTCTACCCATAGGAGAGGTCTTACTCTTCTCCTCTTTAGAGTAAGTATCCAGCACTCCTTCATAAGCATCCTGCTTGTCAATCAATTTGGCATCACCGGTCGCCTATGTTGACATAGAGTAAACAGTTGCATTAGCCTAGCTAGATACACGTCTCCTCCATCTCTGATATCATTGTTACCCCACATCAATACTGTAAATGATCATTCAAGAAAAAGAGTGATTAACTGGAGGACCTAAGACCATGATTTTCTGTGTTTTGGTTCAGTACAAACAGCATTTTGATAGAGAATGGGAGGAGCAGACAGGATGGGAAAGGGCCGGCCAATACAATATTTTTAGAAAATGGTAATATATAGAAAACGAATAGTAAGTTTAAAAAAATGGGAATAAAATCTTGTTCTTACTGGTTTCCGCTCGGGGGTTCCTCCAGGAGGAGTAGCTGAAGAAAGGCGTTTCTCTCTCTGGGCCATCTTGCTGTTAGGCTGCCTCAAAGCTCTCTTCAGCTCATTGATGCTGGCCTGGTGCTTCTGTATAACATCTTCCGGCTTATCCAAGAACTGCTGCTTACACAGTGAAGGGCACATCCATGGCACAAATTAACATATACATTAAAATCTGAGCTGTAAATCTATTAGATTCTGGTTATATTTGTTTACACAATTAAACTATATATGGATTCACATTGAAAATGAATGTGGAGGTTTTTCTTTTTAAAATTCCTTCTCTAACTCTATTCTGATTAGATTGTAGTGCAAGATTTTCTGTTTTCTGTTATTTAATTGTGCTGTAGGATGAATTAAATGCTACATCACATGGTTGGACAACAGAGGTCTTAAGGGTGACCAGATGCAGATATAGGCCTCATCCAGAGATCCAGGTACATCTGGAGGTTTGAAAATCTTCTAATCAGTGACACAATTATATTACAGTATATTTTCCTTCACACAACCACTTCTACTCTGCAATCTTTGGAAGATGGAGCACATGCTTTATTGTAATTTTCCCTTTTATTTATTTACTGATCAAAGGCTAGACAGATGACAAGATTTTCACTGGTAACAGTGTTCAGAAACTAGGAAACTGACGTGCACAACTATGATATTACACTTAAGAAAGCGGTGCACCAATCGATCCTGAATATTTGAACATGACCTCCATTGCTGTTGCTGTGGACTGTTCTAACAGTAAGTGACAAGCACAATGATAAGCACAGGACTCCTGGTGAGGGTCACACACGGCACATGCCGAAATAGAGAAGACGAGCAGTACCTCCTGTTTGGGCCGAGGGATGGCCAGATCCTTGTCCAACAGATGAGGGAGCCCGAGGTGGGGCAAGTGAGATGAAGTGAAGGGTTTTGAGCAAAGCAGGAGTTGAGGGTTGGGGGGGTGGGGTAGTTGGAGAACAGATGCGTGCAGAGACAAAGAGGTAAAGTGCTGCAGGTGAGTCAAAAAGGCAGGCGGCCAGACGGACAGACAGAAACAGTTGACTGTTGGGGCTTTGGACTAAGACAGTTAAGCCATTTAATGTTCTGCCAAGAAGACAGGGACAATCCATTTCAATGTCAGCCGATCGATAATTAATGCAGTAATCTATAGGCTGAACATTATTAGGGGGATTATTCCCATACTTCTTCATACAAAGATTTGGTGAGAAGGAATTACAAAACCACAAATGAACAGACCCTTGAGTAACAAATGCAATGCCAATATTTCCTACAATACCCCGTAACACTACCAAATTACCAGTGCAAGACTAGATACACTTCCATTTATCATCCAAATAAAAACTAAAATAAATTTGGCATAAACAAAGACACAGTGTGTCTTGAATGCCATTTTAGCAGTAAAATAAATTAAAAATAAGCATTAATTAAATAATGAGATTTTATGCATCTCAGCTGCTGTACCAGGAGATTTGTTAACTAGGGAACCACTGATTCACTGAGTCATCAACAGTGCTTAAGGGCCATCTGTTTATCCTGCTAATAACAATCAATCCCTTTAATTTCACACAGGGACACTGTTAAAGATGCACGCTCTCGAACATGTGTTGACATTTGGAAAAAAAAAAAAAAAGAAGCTTTTTCCATGTAGAGTTTTAATGTTTCTGTCACTCTGGATAAGAGCGTCAGCCACAGTAAATGCCTGTGAAGTATATCAAATATGAATTCCCACTGAAACTACTTCCCAGTGGGCAGATAGAAAAAAAAGGGAGAAGAAGAAGAGCCTGAATAAATGTATATAAAACATTTTGTGTCTATTCATCTGAAGATAGATTCATGCAGTTTCCATGGATTATAGTCAGTGGAATCCTGGAAATCATGACATGAAAAGAAGTAACATTCGTGCTTAACAGACACAGAGTACGGAGCATGACCTACAACAACCAAAACCACACAGACAGACAAAAGTGCCCATGGCCAAAATACCTCTGATTTAGAGTCTACAGGCGAGCCTGCCTCCTCACCCTGCAGGAGAGAATGAGGCGGAGAACAGAAAGGTCAGAGAGAAGAGAGCAGAGGTTAGCAAGGTGAGCAAGGTGTGTTAACATTATAGCAGCGAGAAGAGAACAAAACTGTTCGAGGCAGGGTGTGAGTTTAAAAAAAACAAAACAAAACATCTGGAGCAAAAAGATCAAGTTAGATTTTGGGGGGAAGATTTGAGAAAAAGTGAGTAGAGCTGACTCATACTGAGAAGTCTCATAAGTCTGGTGAGGAGCAGAAAGTGGAAGAAATTAGGTCATGGGGAGAAAAAATAGGGACAGTGATTACAGTCTCAAATAAAAAGGAATGTGAGAGAGACGGATGAGGAGTGTTAGCCAAACGTTCATGAGGGATTTTTCCGACTTGGGGCGAAGCTGTGTGCTTTTACAATTTAAAATGAGCCAAAGGAACTGCTTGTGGATATTTCTCTGTACTGTCCTCAAAAGTGTGATACAGTTCACATAGGAAAGGCAATATTTTAACAATGTGAGTGCTTATTTCATTTACAGTGTTGATTCATACTGTGTGAACTATAATGTACACGTTGCAGGTGTGTTTAACAGCTATAAGCCAAGACAATAAGAGCTGGAATGAAGTCAGGTTTGTGTGTATTTGTACAGTTTTCTATCCTCTCATTTTGTACCTTGAGCTCCAGCATCTTGGTGGGCGTTGAGATGTTGGCAGCCCGAGTATGCCTCTGATCTTGACCTCGCTCCTGCAGCTCCAGCTCCTGATCTGTGTAATGGTCTTGGTCTTGGTCCTGGTCCTGATAGTGGTAGTGATCGTGCTCCAGGTCCAGACTGCCTTCTTGGTCTAGGTCCTCTCTGGACATGAACTGTGTGCGCTCACTGGAGCTTCGCTGGGACAGCTGGTCCATACTGTCACCTAGAGCTGAAGCTGGTTAAAGCCAAGGGAAGGGAAACGTCAACCGTTTTTAAGTTTTTACATGACATGATCTACTGTACAAGCTCAGTATGCTGTGCATAAACATAAAATTACTGCCTTCATTTCTTTTTTTGCTGAGAAATTTGAGACTCAGATAACACAGGGCTACTGGAGCCTTACCCAGCACACACTGGGTGAGATGTTACTGCCCCACAACATAATCCAGGAATCATGAGTGCACCCTGATGGGAGAGTGGAATAACTGGGTTTCTTACCTCCATCAATACTTCGTGGCAGCAAGTACCTCTTGCTAACTGAGCGGTCAAACTGCGGAGCAGGCCTGTCAATCAGAGCACTCGCCTGTCTGGTTTGGGCTTGGGTCCGCCCACTGTAGCGGAACTTGGAGCCAATCACCAGGAAGCCCTTGGGAGGCGGCTCTGGGGAAACCAACCTGCAGGAGGATTCAGTTTATGAAAATCTGCCACAAGCACCAAGATTCTGCACCTAGTCTACACATTTTACTTTATTACACAGTTAAGAATTTGACAAAGAAGAGAGAAATGAGACAACTATGAGTCCCTTAATTTTATACTAACTTTTCTGAGTAATTTGCAGGCACATAATGGTACATTTTTAGGACATTTTCCAGAAAGAGGGGTGGTGCAATTGATGAATACAAATGATAAGAAAACTGGAAAAAGTGTTAAGTTGTACCCACTTAATACATTTGGGTTCAAATGTAGTTAAAAACATCTTTACAACTTTCTTTTCTAACAGAAAAAAAAACATAATTTTCAGTGTGTAGTTTTGTGTGTCAAACTAGATATTTACATATTAGGTTCTCCCATATACTATCAAATTACATAACCCTTTAAAAGAAATGCTCTAAGAATGAGCAGTTACTCTTGGAAATTAGTAGTAAACTAAGGGATCCGTAAAATTAGGTGTTACTGTCAGGAATTAAAATCTTGCTGACTGCAAGAACTGACCATTTAAACCCAAGGAAATATTCATTTATTATTGGAAACTTAATTCTCCGTACTGTATGCATTCAACGGTCTGCTTGTCTGTAGACAAATTTCTTACTTTTGCATGTTCAGCTGACCTGCTGTGCACTCACCCTCTTGGTTACAATAGAAATTAATTGGAATTAATTAATTAGACGTGTACTGTTTCCATTTCACCTATAATTAGAAGCAAATTACTTTGTCCTCTTCAGGAAGCTTCCTATGAATTTACAATTACATATTAGTAATGTTCAAGTACTTTCAACAAATTATAGGGAATTATGAGACCTGTAAAAATTGTTACCATGAAAAGTTATTAACACATTTGTATGATGAGTGTCACTTGAGGGATACTTCCACTGTGCCAAGTGCTACAGTGCATGCAGGGTGCAACAACTACAGTGCAGAAAAAAGTCTGTCTGTGTATTTTTGAGTATGAAGTCCTACCTGAAGAAGGTGTGGTGCTCAATGCAGACCTTCCACAATCGCTTCGAGGCCCGATGGTTGGGCAGCTTGAAGCCTATGGTGCTCTCAAACTGTTCATACTGAGCAGTGAGGGGAAGGAGTGGAGGGGTGGTGGTGGAGGAGGAGGAGGGCAGGTGAAGAAGAAAAGAGGAGTGAAGGGAGTGAGTGCCGGGGAAAGATGAAGTGATGGTGGTAGGGTGAATTGTGTTTACTCCGCAGGAATGGAAAAATCAATGTCGTTTTTTTTCTGTTTAGCCATAGACATATTTTCTCGCATCTCCCCACTGCCATGTCAGGTAGATTTTCTATCTCTAACCAACCTACAAATTAGCCGTTCATGCACTTGCTGCATCAGATGTTCAGTGGTGTGAACAGAAGAAGCAGCGTTCAAATCAATAGCTTATTAGCAATATAACAGCTCTTAAAACATAAGAAGTAGTCCATTCAAATGAGGAAGCCAACTTTTAATCCATGCAAAAATTCTGTGGGGACAGTTTAGAATAAAAGGGCTTTAAACACAATGACAACCCTCTGGGTAAATTTGAAGTGACAGCTGACTTAAGAGGATAGATCTACAGAACAAAGTATATGCACAGAGTGGCCTTGATATTCGGTATTAAGATGTCAATGTCAGTTTAACAGTGGATATAAAACACACTGCAGATACCCTGAAGGCCACAGATTGTAGGGAAAAAAAAAAACAAGAAATCTTAATAATTTTAGGGAGTTGAAAACCAGAGCGAGTGTAATGTGGCTCTAACAGTCCCAAGTAAAATCCTTGATAAAAGTGTAAATCCTCATGACTGGTTAATCACATTTAAAGCCACCATAGAGGAAGAGAGAAGGAGGAAAAGAATAAAAACATGACCTATTGGACTCATCTGTAAGAACAGTATCTCTGGGGGCTATAAATAATGTCTGAAAAAACACTCCTTGTCAGTTGTCACATGGTATTCTGCAGATAAAACTCTGAAGTAACACTTTTATCAGACCATGAAATGACTATTTATGCTGTTTGCGACAAGTCAAGAGAGACAATGATGTAATTTTAACAACTGTGAAACCATGAAATAGAAATGTGGAGTTGGCTCTTTACCAAATGATCCTTCATTTCACTTGTCTCGGCTTTGCCAGAATGACTGTCACGAGCTGTTCTAGTGGGGCTGTGCATGCAGTCATTGCACAACTTCTCAAGCAAGATGCAAAAGACAAGATAATAATAGTTTTTATTTACCTCCCCAGGGCGGATCTTGATGTAGAAGTTGCTCCTCTTATAGGAGATCTTGAGGATTTTTGGCCAGGCGAACCGGTTGATCCTTAGACGGTCTCGGTAGATGAGCAGACCGTTGGCGCTCACACCGAGCATTATGTCAATTCCCTCTGAATCCTGGCAAACACAGGCATAGAGGATCAGAAAACTTTGAACACAAGTGTGAGGAAATACTGTCCAAGTCTGGGAGCACCTATGTATTATCTCTGTACCTTAGCGTGATGCAGGTCCACTCCATACATCGAGAGCTTCTTGGCATTTTCTAGAAAGTTCACCTCTGCGTCTGCTGGACTCATTCCCCTACAGTACAAATGCCGCACATGAATCATCACGTCTTTTATATTGATCCCACAAATCAAGCATTTGCCATTATCACCATGGCATTCAATTTAATTAATGAAGTCATTTTTTCTCTGACCTGTAGTTACGGTGCAGCTCCATCACCCTCTCCTCCAGCTCACGTGTCTGGTTGGGGGCAAAGCGGAAGTCGCTGACATAGTCGGGGCCATGTTCCTCAGGCTCGTAGTCTCCCAGTTCAGCCTGGACAGTGTAAGAGCCCAGAAGAGCGTGGGTGACAAATGAGCAGGGCAGACGGCCGGACAGGATGTCGTCCCTCAACTGCAGGCACAGGTAGTACCTAAAGAGACACAGCAACAGACAGAGATGCTGCTTGTCTTGAAGTGTCTACTTTATCAGGGAAGACCCACTGTTAGACTTGTCTCTCTCAGTTCTTATTTGAAGTTGAATCAAGTTTTTAGCCATGCTAGTGTGGCTTTAAGAAGCACTACTGCATGACTGTGTCTAAACACAGAGCTGCTGGCATATGGCTGTAAATCTTTTCTGTGTGAAATTTTTAAATGTCTCTTTACTTGGCCCTCATCTGTTTCTCTCCAGGAAAACAAAGGATTTGACAGATTAAAAGCTTCTACACTGACTGAGTCATTCATTAGATGATGGAAGATGTAGGACATAGCTCCTGACAATCTATATCTTTGCCTATCCTACTTTTACAATTTTGGTCCATTAAAATTACCAAAAAAATGTTATCATCTGTTTTACTTACCCCTATTACTACTTGTGGAGGTTTTTAGATCTCTGAGAATTTCCTCATCTCACCAGAACTGTGGTGCAATTTGTTTGTGGTGCTCAAAGAACTGCAAAATGACAACATCTCTTTCCAGAGACAATTTCCCAGTTATTCTGTTTTTTAGGATAGTCCACAGACCTCAGTGTTCAGCAGAAAATAGGTCTTAATGAAAACTACATCACAATGCCAAAAGCTTTCATACTGTACGCACTACTTTTTGGCAGAAAGTGGCTCTGATGAGAACGGCTCTTACCAGAGTGTAACACAGAAAAAAGTTTTATGTAAAATGCTTTGAGCACCACAAGTTTCAGAAATATCTTGTATAATTTGTTTTTTGTGTAATGTTGGTGAACAGACCTTTTAAGCAGTTCATTATTCATTATGATTTATTATATTTATACTTTTTGTCTTTTGTCTAAAAATAAAATCTTCCTATATATGTCTGCATAGAGTACATACAGTACATACACTCTAGACAACAGTCTAGTGAGCATAATAAACATATGTACATATATACATACAGGCTTATCTTTTTGCAAAGATCATAGTCACAGAGAGAATTGTATTGTTTCAAGTTCCGCACTGCAGGTTTAAAGAGGACCTATTATGCTCACTTCCAGCTCTATATTTTTATTCTGGGGCTCCACTAGAGAAGCTTTGCATGATTCACAGTTCAAAAAATAAGGAAAAGCATAATAGGTCCCATTTAAGTGTCCTGACCACATGGTGCACACCCAAGGCACCAAACAACAACTAAGGTAACAGTTCCACAATTTAATACATACTTACATGACAGGAATAAATAAGTAATAACAAATAAGCAATTATAGTGGGTCTTCTATCTTAACACTCAACATTTTACCTTCAGACAACCGAAACAAATCAGGTTTCTTTTACTGTATCTATCTATAAGTTTGCTTTGACCTATGAGTCCCTGTTGTTGTATTCAGACCTACCTGGTGATGTCTTCAATGAGCACAGATGGGTCCGGGGGGTAGAACTTGACAGAAAATCCCAAATTCCAGGAACCAACTGTGGACAAACCATCAGTAAGATTGTTTTGTGAAGGACTGCCTGTTCATTAAAATACTGCATGTGTGTGTGTGGATTCTTGACCTGCGTGTGTGAGACTGTATATGTGTGTGTCTGCTGTACTTACCCCGAATTTGCTTCTTAATCTCTTTGGAGGGATCCAACCAATTCTGATAAAGAATGAAAGAGACAATCCCTTTTGAGAAATTTCGACCTCCGCAAAATCATCCATAGCCACATTTTTAACAGCCCTTTTAAGTACTGTACCTCGCCAGCTGCTCTACCCTTTTTAAATCAATTCCCTCGTTGAAACCAAATATATTCACGCTACGAGAAAATGGATGAATGCCTCTATAAACACTGAAAGCGTCAATATTGGGGCTATAAATGCCAGTTGAATCTAGCTCCGTCCGCTTAATGTCACTAGAGCTTTCATGGTGCTCTGTAGACCCTGTGCACAATTTTTAAAAGGCCATACTGTCTAATCACATTTTAAAAGGTTAAAGGCCATGTATGCCAATCTCAGGCTTTAAGTGGTTAATCATTACTAAAAGGGCAATGAGGGACTCACTGCTTTAAAACACCTGGAAATGAAAAACTGGTTGAATCAGTGCTATAATTCAACTAAAACAGTAAATAAACTATTACAAGCAGCTACAAAGAAACATTCTTCTTCTCTCGTACTTATCAATACATATACATACATACATACACTGTATTATGAATAGTAGTCACTGTGGCAAGTAATGAAAACTAAATGAAATTCTTGTGAAATTCTGTTTAAAGCTCTATATGATAAGTTGGGGATTAAACTGGACAGACGTCAGTGCAGTTTGTTGCACATCTGATGATGTTACACAGTAAACGCTTGTGCTGCCTGGTGCTATCAGATCAAAGTGGATACAAGAAGCACATGGAACAGTACTGTACTAATGCTGTTCTTATCATTTCTGGTTTTTATTGACAAAAAAATGTATCACTTACACTACATACAACTGTACAACTGCACTATAACTACATGCCCGAGTACTATTGGTGAGCTACAGACCACTAAATGCCTCTTTACATTGTATGAGTCAACTACAACACTGGTGAAACTTTAAAGTTAAAGATCCCCTTCAGACATGTTTTAAGATAAATAAAAATACACCACTTTGAATAGTAATTTGTGTCTGATATGTTTTTTTTCCCCACAAAAACAGTTGAATTACCCAATCCTTAAAATTACATCTAATAATCCTTCTCCCTCATTATTTTAAGTTTGTAAAATGTTAAATGCTTTGGCCCCTCCTCCACTATGTGTACACTCGCTGAGTAGGTTCTATTAGATCCTCCAGAATATCCTCCATACAAGATTGTACCATACCGTTTCGTCTCACTGCATTTGGGCAGTCAACTTTCTCTGTGAAAGCCACAACTCAGATGAATGTCTTTCCTGATGATATGAAGAGCTGCAGTTCCATCACTACGTTCAAGACCAAATTAAAAAATCTGGTAAAAACTATTCAGCTCTGTAACCACTGAATCTAAATTTCATCTCATGGTCTTCTCATGAATGCAAATAATCTTGCTTTTAATTTGACAAGCATACATTATTAATTTCTAGTTGACATTGTGAGTGTATATGATGTGCTATTGTGTGTAGGTTTGTATTTTGTATAATGTGTCCTGTGTGTTTTTTGCTTTGTACTGTTTGTTATTGTGCTTTTATATGTTTTAATTTTATGGGACTGCAGATGAAAATTAGCTTTGCGCTGACTCTGGTGCAGTACATCAAATGTTAACATTTATGTTTAAAATTGTACATTGTCCCAACAAATACAATACAACAACATTGAAAATTCAGAATCTATGAATATAAGAATATTTTTTTAACTGCTTAACAAACACGTGTACATGAATAAAAACCTGCATTCTGTATTTATACTGTGTACTGTGTCCTGCTCAGAGGCACATGAATCATTTCTACTGGCAGAATGTGTTTGTTTATTTATTAATTATTTGGTCTGTATTATTTAATAACCCAGAATATGGTCAATGTCTTTTGAACACTGGAAATTATTTATTAGGCTAAATGTTTCAGGGAAATTGAAATTATGTAACTCATATCAAACCCGACGCTCAGGAATTTTTCTTAGCTTCACATGTGACTGAATGGAAATGATGATGAATTATGTAAAATATAAATGTATTTAAAATGTGTCTCTTGCTGACAGACAGACTCTTCCTGTCTTTAATTTTGTCCATAATAAAAGTTGATGGGGGAAATAACAGATCATGAAAAGAAAAATCTTTCTAATAAATGAAGAAAGTTGTTTATGGTTCTTTTGTTGATCAGACCGACAAGTAACAGATGTTTAACTAGATAATGAATCAGAAAACAAATAAAATATAAAACTTGGGAGTGGTACACTGTTATCTGTCTCCACTCTGGTATAAAACTGCACTTCCATGAAGGCTGCTCTCATGTATCCTCGCTCATGGCTACTCAGAGATCCCTCCTCACTCCTCGCTCCTCACTCCTCAGAGCAGAAATAAGAGCTTTGAGACAGCCTTCAACATGGCAGACCAGGACAACTTCCGGTTCAAGCAAGCAGCGAGGAGCAACAAAAGATCAAATAAGAGACTTGAGATGTACCCAGAGAAACTGTCTCCCTTCAGCAGATGAATGTGAAAGCAGACTGCTAGTGTCAAACTCTGCACTTACATCATGTTGTACAGCGAAGCTCAAACATCCAAGTGAAGTAAGAAGAAAAACATATATTTGAAGAGACAGCGACAAGTACAGCTTTAAAGTGTAGATTTACAGAAATGTAGCCAATTGACATATTTAAGCTTATATTAAGGGGAAGAAGAACTTAGTGAATGTTCATCAAATAATAAGCACACATTGATACAGGCAGTTACAAATCTTATAGGTCAAGAGTTGTTTTTATTATACTCTCTGTTTTATCAGGTCGTATGTTCTATGTTTTTATTCATGTCTCTATTATTTTTACCTTGCTCTGTTTTTATTTTTGTTATTGTTTTATCGTGACTGTCTATTTTATCTTGTTCTGTAAAGCACTTTGTAACTATGTTTTGAAAAGTGCTATACAAATAAAGTTATCTTTCTTCGTGTGTGTGTATGTATTTGTGTGTGTCTGACCTTGGTGTTGTCCGTGTCCTGGAAAGTCAGGCCAAAGTAGTCCCTCTCCAGCAGGTTCAGATGGCCACACACCATGTCCAGCAGGGTCTGGCCCTTGGCAAATTTCTGTGACACACACACACACACACACACACATACAACGTATAAGAACACACAGAAAGTGGGCAGGTGACATGGTGTGGCTGCTAATACTCAGACAAAAAGAAGAGGACAGCGTGTAATAATGCAATTTAATAAAGTTGTGTAAGATTGGCATCCAGTGTAAAATAAAGTATTTGTAAGACTGTTTGAAATGGGATCTCATTGCTTCAAAAAAGATATTTTATGCATTATATTCAGTGGTTGGTTAGTAAAATAATACATTATTTTCATTTTCTTGTTTTCATATTTCCCAATGCAAAGGAGACAAAAATATCAGTAACATAAATATCCACCCCAATGGTGGTCTGTGAGATGCTTCCAGCTCTCAGTCTGTCCTCTCCCCTGTTGAGGAGGAGGAGCATCCCCCTGTATGTCTATATAAGGGGAGGAATTGCATTTCGCATCAGTGGTGTTTCAGCAGACCACACCTTTTTTCTATCCAGCCCTTCGGGGCTGAAAACAAGGCCTCTGTGGGTTGCACAGGCAGCCTTGGCAAATGCTATTTCCACACACACATGCACAGACACAAACACACACGCGGATAAACACACGCGCCATATTCGTCTCCAAGGGAAACCTGGCTCCTATGGCGACAAAGCAACCAAGCAGCTGTTACCATGGAAACAGAAGTAATAGGTCCCTTCTGTGTGTGCGCGTGTGTCCTCTCACTTTCTCTATCTCTGGTTACTACAAGGCCACCACACAGCTTTGTTCAGCTCTTTTAATAAACATTCACCTAACCTTTTAAAAAATGAAGAAAAGCAAATTAATTAACCGTTTTAGTAATGTGTCTCTCAATCAAATAAATAATAATCCACATCCTGCTGCACTGAGGCTGCCGCGGGAAGAGTAGTGAGAACAATGCTGATTAACAGGCAGAGGCTGCAGTCAGAGATTTTTCGGGGTGTGGCGCATTTATTCGATTTCCCAACAAAATGAAATTGCAACACACATCTCAGGTGGTCCCCCAAGCATAGCAACCAATTCAGGAGCTGTTGATGAGATTTCGTTGTCGCTCCAATTGGCTCCAATCACATTTCTCTAACTAGTTCTCTGGGCTGATTGTGTTAGCAGCCATTTGGTGTAATCCTAGAAATCCATTTTGCTGATCGCTTGGCCCATGCAAACAAGATGAGGAGAGACAGCCTACGTGTGAATGAGTTAACGGCTGGCCGAGGAGAAAGTAAATCTATTGAACTTTGTCACTTCAACTAATACAAGTGGAGAGATAGCGCTGTGTAATCAAATAGCTAGAGATTTGTTAAAGTTAGCCTGAGTCATTTCTGTTATGCAATGTAATTGCTACAGTATTTAATCTTTACAGTTAATACTAGTCTGGGCTATAGCCAGGTTAAACAAAACCATATGATGGTCTACTCAAATTAAAGGTAAATAAATGGTACCATTACATTTGCTTGCACAAAAGTCCTTATTATGAGTGAAGCTAAAAAAATACTGGAACTTACATTTCCTAAAATGCCTAAAGCATCTTTAATTAGACCCATTATGCCTGATAAATGCCCATAACATCATCTGAGTTATTTTTTCAGACTTTACAAAGCTGTCCCCAGAGCCACAGAAGATTTTTACAACTGATTTCATGTGTAAAATAGATACGGTAGAATGCCCCTTTAATCAAACTTGCAACCAAGTTCACACTGGGTTCAACACGTTTTCAGTACAGTTCATTAAAAGTAAGCAAAAATTACAGTCTTGTACTTCATACTGGATTCATTAAGCAACATCACATTTGAGGCTGCCGCATGGAGGAAATAGATGTAAATACAATTAACATTTAAATTGTAATATTTGAAGGTGGATGGACCAAACATCCCCTCTAGTTCCAGAGTAATTTAATTAATAACTTCAAAGCTGGTTTTAAGACATAAGACACTTTATAGTCATTGTATGCAACACAATGATATTTTGTGTGGCGACCATCACAAAACAGCAGCAGTAAGAACACTAAGGAATGAGTAAATAGAATAAAATCAAATTAATAAAAATCATTTACATAATCTTAAACATTCTGATATGAATTGCACATTCATACAATCGAGCTAGTCGTAGCAGTTGTTTCACCAAGTTCCAGCATGACGACTTAGAAAAAAGCTTCAAAAATATATTTGATATGTTCAAGTTTCTAAATAACGGTGCGTGGTACAACTCTTGGGTTCTGAATTTAACCACATTTTTTAAGAGCCAGTAGTAGCTCAAAGCGCAGTATAGATGTAAGTCAGTGTAGAAGTAAGAGAGACTGTCTTCCAACCAGACAGGTAGAGCTCCAGTGCTGGCAAGTACACGCTCTGAAGTTCCCTCGAGCAAGACGCTGAACTCAGCTGAACCTTCAGAGGCTCAGAGGTCTGAAGCTGACTCTGCACTCTGACCTCCCATGAGGGGAGGAAGTGGAGAGCAAAGCTGCAGGCACATGTATTAGATTGATGCTGTTAAATTGGGAAGAAATGATGCAAGATATACTGTACTGTAGATATACTGAGGTCATAACCCTTTCAGCTCTTTCAAATGAGGCCGAGCCTGGACCCAGTGTCATGAATCTTTCATTTAGTTTTAACTTGTTAACATGATCAAATAAACCTCACATATATGGAGCTGGTGTGTTTTTTCCTCCAAGGAACTTCAGATATAAGAACGCTGAATGCTTTTAGTATGTGCACAGATATAGAAAAGTATCTTTTTTACTGCATGTTTGATGCTATGCTGCATCTGTCTAACAAAGTGAAATTGGAAAAAAAACAAAAAAAGTTATAGAGATTATTTGATTTGGGAGATATTAAAGTTGTGTTTTACTATTCAGACCACTCATGTGAAAAAGAACCACATTTCAACTGTTCCAGTGCAGAATAGACTGAGAATAAATTTACGAAAGCACTGAAATATCAGTAGTGCAGAATTCACTGAACTCAGGAAAGCAGTTTCAAAACAGCCTCGCCTCTGCAATACAGTGAAAAAGTCACGTGGTCATGCGGTTAACCAGCAAAAATGAAATGAACCATGAAAATGAACATTAGCATTTCTGGGGTTGGACCTACAGAGAAAATTCCGTTCAGCCAAAGTTTAA